>NW_025778557.1:0-19979 GCF_021130785.1 Homalodisca vitripennis
GAAAGGTTCTTTTCTACTAAAAATTCTGTTTCAAAATTAGGTAATTTACATTCCCCCTAACCAGGGTGTCCAAAGAATACAAAAATAAGAATGCAAAAAACTAAAAGCGGCAGTTTTGCCCATTGAAAAAAAAATACCTCAAGTTTTTTTTTCAAGGGAAATTTCGAAAGGCATCTGGGGAATAAAAAATGTAAAATTTCCCCTGTATATTTTGAGAAGGTGGTTTTTTTTAAAAAAACATTTTCATTTGTCCTTTTGCGCTTTTTTTTTACAACCTTTTTTTTTGGTATTTCAAAGACCCCCAAAAACCTTTCTGAAGTAAACTAAAAAGGACTCCCCCCAAAAATAAAAAGGAAATGGAAAATTTCCAGATTCTGAGATAAGTTTAATTATAAATTTAAACCCAAAATTTTTTTTAGGGGGTTTTTCGGAGTTTTCGTCACATTTTCAAAAAAAAAAGAAAGAGATTATGGGGGATGACCGAAACACCTTTATTTATTGAAACAAAAACTAAATGGGGCTAACTCGGAGGGGAAAACCCCCCCCCCCCCCCCCAAAACCAATAGAAATTTTCAAAATCCCTTAAATAATACAATTTTTGTTTCTGTTGGATTGGGGTGGGTTTTTTTTTTATTAAATCCAAATATAATCGATGAAAACTTTTTTAGAATTTCCCCTAAAAAATATGAGTTTTTAATATAATTTTAAAATTTAAAAGCTAAAATTTTTAAATAAAAATCTTAAAAATTTTATCACCTTTTTAGAAGAAATTGAATTGCCACACCGAGCTTTATCAAAAATGCAACATGAACAGGAAAATTTCAGTGACCATGTTCAAGTTAGGGTGGATTGTTGGATCCCAAACTAAACCCTTTTAACCCTTTTTCCCAATTGGTTTAAGGACTTTTGACACTAAAGTCGTGGAATAGAATGGAAAGCTGATTTTTGGGAAATACTGGTTTAATTTTAATTTTAAAATTGTCAAGATTTCCCTTTTTGTTCGTTTTTTTAAAACGAAACTATTAGGGGTCAAAGAAGCTACCTAGGAAAATAAAAAAAACGGGTTTTTATTTTTAAAAACCCCTTTTTTAAAATTAATGAGAGAACTTTCAAAGTTTGACCTAGGAACAAATTAGATTAAAAATTTTGGAAATTTCCCAAATTATTTTTAATTTTAAATTTTTTTTTATAATTTTGCGTGCGTTTATTATATAGTTTTTCGAATATAGAGAATAAATTCAAAGTAAAATTATTTAGATTGCGTTTTCAGCAGAAGTTAACGAAATTTTTTAAATATAGAAAAAAAATTAATGCTGTTTTTATTAAACTTTTGTTTTAAGTTTTTAAACTTCAAAACTTGAAAAATTCATCCTAACCCTTGGGGGATTTTAAATTTAATACAAAAAGTTTATCCTGTATTTCAATGCCCCCAAGTAATTTTTAAATGAATTTAAGAAACATTCACTGTTCAGGTATGAAAAGGCTAAAGAGTTAGGGAAAGGCCCCTTTTATTAAAATGGTGCACCTATAAAAAATGTAACTTCCCGGGAGATTTTTTTAAATAGATTTTTCCCCCGTTGATTTCAGGTGAGGGGGGCGATTAAACATGGGCATGTGGATTTTATTCTTATTTCAAACGATCAAAAAAAGCTATTTGCTTTATTTTTGTACCTCTAGAATTTGTTTTTCGCGATTTTCCTGGGTGGCTTTTTTAAAAGTTTACTTTGTAGGCCTCCTCCTGGGATAGAAACTAAAAACACCTTAAAAACTAGTTCAAAAATCAAAAACTAAACTTTAAAACTTGTGCAAAGCAAAATATTAAACCATGTAGAAAAAACGGGACTCCCTTAAATTTTAAGTTTAAAAATACAAAAAAAAAAAATTTTTTTATTCCTGGTCGACGGACAAACATGCAATCCATAATTTTAATACCTCCTTATAGACTATTCGGTTATTACATAAACATATAAAACAATTCATTTGTTTTCACACTTTTTAAAAAAATTTTTATTTATTTAAATTTTAATAAAAATTTATTAATTTTTAAAATTTTTTTTTCTTTTCAAGATGATTTATTTCACAAAAAAATTTAAAAAAGGTTCCGGGTTAAGAATGTTCTGTAAAAAGTATAAAAAATCATTAAACAAAATATTTTCCCCTTTTCCGACTTACCCACACATATCAGAAAATATTTAATCACAGCACAGTTTCAATTAACAAAATTAAACCACATATATTTTTAAAAACATTTCCGTAATAATTCTGGGTCACATACAAAAATTTTAAAATATTTTTTTTTTTTTAAAGCGTTTTAATTTTTTTCAAAAATTTTTTTTAATGAGCAATTAGTGGCATGGCCCCCAGGGGTGGGCCCCGACCCCTTTAAAAAAGGACTGCATCGAATTAATTTACTTTATAAAAACATAACTAAAAAGGAAAAACGCTAGATTGGGAAAAAACAAAAAACTTTGTTAACATTTTTTATTCAATTTATAAAATGTTCTTTTTTTTAACCTATGAAATGTGATTGAAAATATTTATTTTTTAAAAAAAAATATAAATTTAAGCAATTTTATTTATAAAATATTAAACCGCAAACAATCGAGAAAAGTTACCCCCGGTTATAAAAAAAACGTAACAAAAAATTTTAAAATTTTTTATTTGTTTTCACCTAATTACCTGGAAGAGTTTTTAACGGTAATTTTGGGAAAGATAAAATTGATTTTTATATAAATACAACTTAAACTGACGGGAACACTCTCTTTTTCTATACCTTTATTTTTTTCAAAATCACCTGGGGGACAAAAGTCTAATAAAAACTTTTTTTGTAAGTAAACAAAAAATTGGATTTTTTATCTCATGATATCTTATTTCAAAAGTTTTAAAATTTTGTACTTAAAAATTTTTTTGGTTTTTCGAAGACGAAAATAGGTGTTTTGGTTTTTTTTCAATGAATACAAAAGGTTTGTATTCATTGGTTTTTATAAGGCATCACAAAAAAAAAATTATGTTATTTTTAAAAAAATTTTGAAAAAATATATATTTTGTTCGAAGTCTTTGAAAAATTAAATTTGGGGATATTTATTCTTAATTATTTTTCTTCTTTTTTAACCCCCAACAAATTTTATATTTCTTAGACATTATACCTAAAAAACGGGTCCCTTAAAAGAATGTATTTTTTTTATTTTCCCTTTCTTTTTAAATTTAAAATATTTCTAATACCATAAATTTTTAAAAATTTTATATATAAAAATTATTATAATATATATTTTTATAAAATATATTTATTATTATTTAATGAATTGAAGTGGGGGTTTTAGTCCTTTGGGGGGCATCAAAAAATTTCAACGAAAAAACTTTTTTAAAAGGACAAAAAAAAAAATTCGTAACCCCACGAATGAAAAATTAACCAATCTTACTTTTTTAAACTTTTTCAATGTTTGTTCACTTTTATAAGTTTTTTTTAAAAGAAAAAATCCAAAAATTTTTAATGAAAAATCAAAAAAACAAAAAATGAAATTTGCTAAAATTCGCTCAAAAGAAAAAAAAACTTTTTTTCGAATTTCTTTTATCTTTTTAATCACACATACTAAAAATTTTTCTCAGAAACCACAACCACAAACAAATCGCGTTTGTAACAGCATTTTGAAAATCCTTTTTATAATTTTATCGTTTTTTAACTAAAAAAATTTGTAAACTCTTTGTTGACCCAATGACAAAAAAGGGGGGTTTTTTGCTATAATTTTTTTGGGGGGTTTTAATAATTTCCATTTTTTTTTAGAAATTTTTTTAAAAAAATCTTGATACTCTGTACTTTGATTCTAAAAGACCACCAAATGTTTAAATTTTGTAATTCTTTCTGGATATAAAACCGTTAATTTTCCCTTTTATATTTTTTTAAAATTCCAAACTATAAAACTTTTAAAGGGGTTTTTTTTCCCTTGATTTTTTTTTTTTTAAAAATTGTTTAAAAACCAAGAAAACGAACTTGGGTTGAAGATATTTCTATAAATTTTTGGGATATCGAACAAAAAATTTTTCCCGGAAAAAACCTTTTTTGTTCAATTTTTTTCCAATCAAAAAAATTTAAAAAACGTGATTTTTTTGAGATTTTATTTTTCCATCAACACCAAATTTTTTAACTCGGGGTTTTGAAAAAAAACCCAACAACTCAAAATAAAAAAATTTTTAAAATTTTGTAATTTTCCCAAAACGGGAAAAATTTTTTCCCCAGTTGCAGTTTCAGAAATCACATCACGTTTCTGTCTTATAAAACTTAGATAAAACCCTTTCCTTTATAGTCGGAATAGTAACTTTTTTCAAAAAATCCTAAGCCAAAATGTGTAAATCACCGCCGCTTCAAATTGCCCAAAATTTTAAATTTTTTGTTTTAAAAAAAAAATGTTTGAAAAAACTCTTTTTTGGAATAAAAAATTTTCCCTTTTAAATTTTTTTTTAAAATTGCCACATTTTCGATTCTTCAAAAAAATTTATTGTGTTTTCTTACTTAAATCTTAAAAATAAAAACGGTATAAAATTTTTTTTAAAATCTAACATTATCTTTCCAGTTTATGCTTGACCATTTTTTTTGGGTTTAAAATTTCCCGAAATATAAAACTGGAAGTTTGACAGCAAAAAAAAATTTTTCCCCAAAAACAATTTTTAAATAGGTTTTTTTTTCGTTCATTCAAATGTTGTTTACAAATTTTGGGTAGAAATTTTTAAAAAATTTCCCCCCTTTTAATTCACTAGCATATTTTTTAGTCCAAACCCTTTTTAAAAAGAAAAAATTTTAAAAATTTTTAAAAATCGTGTATTTATTTTTCATCGATCTAAGTCCCTTTTTTTTAAAAAAAAATATAAATTGGGATTTTTTTTAATTTATTACTTGTCCCTATTCAGGGGTTCTCTCCTTTTAAAATTTTTTTTAAATTTTGGGCCCCCTATTTCAATAAAATTGCCCAAGGGAAAAACCCCCTATCTTAAATTTTTTTCCCAAACAACTTATCCTTTTTTTTATCCAAAAAATTTAGATCAAGTGTTGATAAAAAAAAGAAAACTATGAAATTTTTTAAATTTTTTTAAAGTATATTTTTTTTGAAAAGAAAAAAATTGGGGGGGTTTTTTATTTAGCCCAAGTTTAAACCCAATTTTTTTTGTTTACGTATAATTCATCATATTTCGGGGGTTCTATTTTTTTGGAAAGGGGTTTCCCCAAAAATTTTTTTTTTTCAAAAAAACCCCTTTTGTGTTTTTTGATAAAAAGATCGAAAGCACTTAAAGTCCCCCCATCTTTTTATTAGGGGAAAAAAATTTAAATTCAAGTTTTTTTTAAAGGGTTTTTTTTTGCGTTTTCATTTTACATTTTCCCAGGAAACCCTTTTTTAAATCCAAAATTTTTTTTTTGATAAAATTTTTTAAAAAATTTTTGCAAAAATTTTTGCCTTACACCTCACACAATATATAGCCCATTTATTTAGGGAAAATTTTCGTGCATAAAACCACCAATACCTATTTTTAAAATCTTTTCCCCCCTATTATTAAGTTTTTTTTTTTAATTTTTGAAATTTGACCATAAAATCATTGTATTCAACAAATTTTTTGCCCAAAATTCTCAAAAGTTTTTTGTAGCATTAAATAAACTTATCAAAAAACTTTTAAAATTAAATTTAAATTTTTTTAAATTTAAAAAAACCCCCAACCCCCAAACTCTACTGATTTCTATTTTTGGCTTCTAATTTCATGCTTCTGTTTTTAAAATCTTTAAATGCTGTTTTGTTTCGTAATTTTGTTTTAGTTCATTAAACATTTTAAAAAAAGGGTCTTCTTTTTTGAATCATTCAAAAAACAAAAGGATTAAATTTCCCCTTTTCTAAAACCGCAAATTTTTCTTTTTCCTTTAAAATCTAACCCCCTTTTTTTTAAAAATTTTTTTTTATTAAATAAAAATTTATCGATTTTTTTTCTGAAATTTTAGATTTTAAAATTTTTTTCTTTAACAACAACTCAGTTTGTAAAACCCCGGGTCGAAACCGAAAATTTTTTTTTTATTAGCCAAACTAACATTTTTCTTTTCTACTTTGACGCTTCAGAAATTTCTAGCTTTTTCGATATAAAATTTAAATTTGGGGTAAAAAATTTTTTTTACCCCCATCTCAACTTTTTTTCCCAAATTTTTTTTTAAATTTTATCAAAAACTTCATTTGAACTCATAAATTTGCAAGTTTTTTTTCTTATTTGCTTTAAAACCCCAAAAATCTCGAAAAAAAAACATATCTGAATCGGGAAGGTTTTGTAAAAATTTTTAATTTTTTATCAAATTTTCCTCAAACTATCAAAATTCAAATTTTTTTAAAATTTTTTTGAAAAATTGTGTTCCAAACACAAAAAAAATTTTATTTCGTAAATCCATTTTATTAAGAAAAAAAAATTTTTTTGACAATTTTTTAAAAAATCTTTACCAGTACTCATTTCTTCAAAACAAAAACCAAAAAATGACCCAAAGGGGGGATCTTTATAGCTTGAATCTAGAATCATTGTAGTAACGTTTTTTTTTTTTCAAATTTTAATCAATTCTAAGGGGGTTTTTTTCCCCAATTCTTTTTTCAAATTTCAAAAAAAACATTTTTACCCTTTTTAAAAAACAAACCCCAATCTTTCCCCTTTCCCCCTAATCGAGTCAAATTTCCCACAATTCCTTTTTTAAAATTTTTTTTTTTTTTTCCAGGTATGTATTCCAAAATTTTTCCTCAAATTTTTTTTAAAATTTTTTTGCAGTTTCTTCCCCAATTTTCCCCCCAAATTTTAAAAAGGGTTTAAAATTTTTTTTTTCAATTTTGATTTCACGAAATTAAAAAGTTTTTTATCAAATCCGTTTCCTGAAAACTTTTCCAACTTTTTAAAACCCCCTTTTAAAATGTTTCAAAAATTAGGAAAAAAACCCCTTTTTTAACGTTTTGGACATTTTAAAAAAAAAGGGGAACAACATTTTTAAAAAGGGGGAAAAATTTTCCCCAAAAAATCTAATAAATCTTTAAAAAGCCCAAACCTTTTTTAAATTTTCTTTCAACTGATTATAAGAAAATTTATTCTTTCCTTTATTGTTTTTCTTATTTTTCGAGTTTTTTGGGTATTGCCCCTTTTTTTTAAAAAAATATCTTATCTTGCCATTTTTTATTGATTTTTTTTAAATTGAATACGGGGGTTATTTTCTTTTTAAAAAAGGGATTTTTTTTTTCTTTTTTTTTTTTTGTAAAATTTCGTTCCCCTCCATTTTAAAAATTTAAAAATTTTTCAAGTTCCCCTTCGTTTCCCTTCCTGTTTTTCTCTTCAAAAACATTGCTCCAGGTTTTTGGGAACCAACAAATCTTTCCCCCAAAAAACTAGAAATCTTTTAAATAAAAATTATCCTTCCCTTTCTTCAAAATTTTAAACTGCAAAATGCTGGAATTTGTTCTCAAATTTTTTTGCATAAAAAATTTATCGTGCCCATAGCATTGATCAAATTTTTTTATCCCAAAGGATCCCTCTTTTTAGTCTTTTTTCGATTTTGTCCCGGGCCCCCTACGATAATTTGGGGACGTGTAATTCAAAAAAAAATTGTTTTATTAAAAACCCCTTAAAAGCCATCCCCCCATCATGTAAAATTAAACCCGGGAAAACTCGTTTTTTTAAATTTTTTAAATTTTTCCCTATTTTTTTAATCTTTCACAAGTTTGTTTTTGAAAAAAAAACTTTAATTTGCTTTCTTTTCTTCAAAAAAATTTTTTTTTCCCCCTTTTTTGACAAAAAAAATTAAAAAAATTTTTTATCAGTTTTGTCAAAAACGTCCCATTTTTTTCCCAAAACTTTTATCTTTTTATTTTCTTCACCTGACCCCTTTGAAATTTTTTTTTCCCCAAAAATTGGGTTTTTAATTTAAAATTTATATTTTTTTAAACCCTTTTTTTAAATTAGGCTTTTTAGTAGATGGAAACTTTTTTTTTGAAAAATTTATCAGTTTCCCATAAAATTTTTAACCCTTTTTAAAAACCTTCTTCAAAATAAAAATTAAATTTTGGAGCGTCCCAAATCTTTAAAAAATTTTCCATAAACCTTGAGTTTTTCCTTTATATGTTTTTTTTTAAATTTAAGGGTATATTATGTTCAAAATTACGGGCAAATTTCCAACAAAAAATTTTCCTTTTTTTTTTTTCCCAATAAAAACCCCCCAAAATTTATCATCTTTTTTCTCTGGAAAAAATTTTTTTTTAAACCCAATTTTTCCCCAAATTTTTTTTCCGTCTTCCCGGGGCTTATTGGTTAACTTTGGGGGGGTCTTTAAAAGTTCGATCTAAATGGTTAAAAATAGTTAAAATTTTGGAAAATTTAAACTCTTTAACTTAGGGGTTTTGGGGAAACAAAAAACACAAAAATTTTGTAAAAAGGGGAAAACCCAAAATTTTTAAATTTTGATTATCGTTTAAAAAAAATTTTCAATTTTTCCCCCCCAAAAATTTTTTTTTGCGAAGTTAAAAGGTTTTATTAATTTTTGAAAAAGTTCTTGTTCTTCCTTTCCTTTTTAATTTTTTTAAATTCTTTGATTAATTTTTTTTTTTCTATTTGATCAATTTTTTTTTTTTTTTTTTCAGAATTACTTCGCCATTTATTTGGGGAAAAATTTTTTAAACGGGAAAAAGAAAAAACGTAACGTTGGGAAAGTAAAAAAGTAACGGGAAGTAAAAATTAAAAGGGGGAAGTAAAAAAAAGTGAACGGGGAACGGGAAAAACTAACGTGGAACCGAAAAAAAAATGAACGGGGAAAAAAAAACGTGAAAAAAAACGTGAACGCAAGTAAAAGTGGAACTAAAAACTAAAAGTGGAACGTAAAACTGGGAAAAAACGGAACGCGAACGGAAAACCCAACGTGAAACACGAATGAAACATGAACTAAAATAAAAAACGAACGTAAAAAAAAACTGAAACGTGAACGATTTCCCCTTTTTTTTTTTTTCAAATGTTTAAAAAAAATAAAGATAATAAAAAAATTTAAATTTTAACAAAAAATTTTTCAAGTAGATTTTTCCCAAACCCCTGAGCGCTTTATGTTAGAAAAATTTTTTCAAATAAATTTTCCCTTTTTTTGGTTTTAAATTTTGATTTAAAAGTTAAAAACCAAATTTTTTTTTCCCCCAAAAATTTTTTCACAAAAATTTTATTAAATTTTTAAAAACCCCTTCAGATCCCATAAATTGTTGTTTTTTTTTCTCGATTGTGATCTTTTTTTTAAAAAAACACAACCCTTTTCAAATTATTTTTAATAACTTGGGTTTTTAAAACCCTTTTAAAAGCATTGGGAAAAAAAATTTTCAAATTTTTTTTTGTGACGAGACTTTTCAAATTTTCCCTTTAAATTTCCCCCGTCTTATTTTCTAAAATACAATCATCGAAAACGTTTAAAAATTTTTGGTTTACACCGCTTGGGGGAAAACTATGCCGGGGGAACATTAAAAAAATGTGTTTTTTTTTTTTTAAAATTTTTTCTAAATTTTTTTCAAATCTTTTTGTAATTTTTTTTGGCGTCTTGTTCTAAAGTTTTAAACAAAAAAACAAAAAAATTGGAATAAGGAAAAACCCCTTTGAAAAAAAATTTAAAATAGTAAATTTGTTTTTCACACCCATTAAACCCAAAAAATTAAACAATCTGTTTGGGTTTTTGATCTTTTTTTTTTTCCCCAAAAACGTTTAAAGTTTTATTTGATTTTTTGTTTTAAAAAAAAAAATTTTTTCCATTTAAAAAAAATTTTTTCATCTTGAAGCAACGCTTGGAAATAAGCTGTTCAAGTTATTTCCCAAAAGTTTAAAAAATTAGTTTTAAATTTTTGGAAAACCCCCCTATACATTTAAAAAGGGAATAAAATTTTTTTAAAATTTTTTTAAAAGGGGGTTTTTTTTTCCCTGACAATTTTGAAAAAAAATTTTTAGTGAAAGTTCCCTTATTGTAAAATTTTTGGGGGAAAGAACAAAAAAATATTATTTTTAAAAAAAGGAATTATATTTTCAAAAAAAATTTTAAAAAATTTCCCTTAAAAAAAAATTTAATCTAAAAACATTCAAACAATAGAAAAATTTCTTTAAACTTTGAAAAAAACAAGTTTGAAATCAAAAAAAATTATCTCTCTAAAAAAATTTAAATTTAAAATCACCATAAGAATTTTTTTTTTCCCCAAAAGAAATTATTAAAGAATTTTTTGGGTTTTTGTTAAAAAAAATTTTTGGGGCCCAAATAAAGGTATTTTGGGGGAAAAAAAACCCCAAAAAAATTTAGACCTTTGATTTTAATTAAAGGGAAACTGAAACCCTCTTAAAACCTATTTTAAAAATAAAACCGAAACTTACAAAAAGAACCCTGAAATTTTGTACACTTTTTTCCCCAAAATTTGTTCTTGGGATAAAAAAACATAAAAAAAACCGAATGAAATTGATTATTTTCCCAATTAGAAAAAATATAAAAAGGGAATTTCAAAAAACGTCTTAATTTCAAACTGGGGGAAATTTATTAAAAAAAAAAATGAAGTAAAAACATTTTTTAAGAAAAAAAAAGGGGAAAAAAAAATTTTTGATGATAAAGAAAAAAATTCAATTTTTTTTATTTAAAAAAAACAAGAGTCCCCCCATAGCCCCTTTAAAATCTTCACCCCTGACCCCCTTGTTTTTATCAATAATCTGGCCTTCATTCTCAAAAAAAAAAATTACTATTTTAAATTTTTTTTTTTCTATCCCAAAAAGGAGTCCCTTGCGAAACCCCCCAAAAAAAAAACTTAGATTTTAAAAAACAAACAATTTTTAAAAATTGTTTTACAAAAAAAAAAAAATTTTTGGTTTAAAGGGTAAAGATTTGCAGAAATTTGGGAAATTTTAAAAAACGAAAAAACAAACATAATCTGTTAAAGAAAAAAAACAAAAAAAGCTTTGAAAAATAGATTCTTTAAAGGGGGATGAATCGCGACTCTTTTAAAAAAAATTTTCAAACCCGACCTATTTTCATCAATAAAACCGGGGGTAATTTTTTAAAAACTGAAATTTTTAAAAAAAAGATTTAAAAAAAAGTTTAAAAATTTGGGGGTTTTTGAAGAAGTTTTCCCCAGTATTAGAAAAAAAGGGGGATACAAACTTAAAACGAAAAAAAACAGTTAAAAAAAATAAAAAAAAACATTAAAAAAAAAGTTAAAAGAAAACATTGAAAAAAAAGAACAAGAATTGCGAAGGAATTTAAAAAAGAGAGATATGGGATGTAAAGATTTTGATAAAAAAAAAACCTGTTTTTTTTTAATTAAGAAGAATACATGTGGGGGAAAGGGGCCCTTTTTACGTTATCAAAAACAGAAAAAAAATACCAAACCCTTAAAACATCTAAAAATTTAAAATTTTTCCCAAAATTAAAATTTTTTTTTCAAAAGGTTACAAAACCAAATTTTAAACTGTTTAAAAAAATAAAGAAACTTTGAATATTTTTTTCAAAGGGGAAAAAATTTTTTTTTCAATATGGCAAAACCGAGATTTATAGAAATATTAAATTTTTCGTTTTTAAAAGTTTTAAAAATTTTTTTTAAAATCCGAATTATGAATTTGTTTGGGGGAAAAGTTTTTGAAGATAAGGTAACCCTTGAAAAATTTGTCCCCACTCGCAAAAAAGTCTTTTTTTGTTTCTCGTTTTAAATTTTTCTGCCCCTCCTACAAAAAGCCTTTTGTTATCTTTACTATAATCCCCCAAAAATAAAATTTTTGGGGGAAATATTTCCCAATTTTTTTTCAAAAAAACCAAAAATTTTTTTTTTTTCTTTTAAAAGTTAAAATTTTTTTTAAAATTTTCGTATAATTTCTTTTCATATTTTTTTTTACAATCCCTTTCAATAATATATAATCCATCTTTGGGATTCTTATTTTTATAAAACTTTTAAAAAACTTTAAAAAATTTTTTCACCCCTTTTTAAATTTTTTTGACCTCCATTTAAAAATAAAAAAATCTTTGGGGGTTTTCAATTCTATTTCCCTAAAACTTTCCGGTTATTTCTTCATTATTTAAAAAATTTTTACTATAAATTACGGATCGTGTTATTAATTTGATAAATCCCCAAAAATTTTTTTTAACCAATTGTTTTTAATTTTTTTTGAAATGTTTGTTTTTTACTAAAAAATTCTTACATGACCCATTGACTTTAAAATTTAGTTTTTTTTTTAAATTTTTGGGGGGAAAACCTTTATTTAAAAAAAAAAGACTCTAATAACTTTTTTTTTTGATCTTTATCTAGTTTTTTGTTAAATTTTTTTGTGCTATGAAAAGTATCTTTTATAATTTTTTTCGATTTCTTAAAAAATATCATCCTTTAAAGTTTTTATTAATCCAAAAAATTTTTTCATTCTCTCTTTTTAAATTCCCTTTTTTAAATCTCCTCCCAATTTTTTAATTTCTCTTCGTTTTCATATGATAATTTTATGTTTTTTTTCCCCTCAAAACATCGTTAAATTTTTTTTTTTTAAAATCAAAACCCCCCTTTTCTTTTGAAGAAAGGTTGGAGGGTTTGTGATTGTTCCTGGGGATCTTTTACAAAATCTTCAAAGTTTTTTAAAATCCTTGCCTTTTTTTTTTTTTTTATGTTTGACCAAGCATTTTTTGAGAAAGTATAAAAACTTTTTAAAAAATTTTTCTTGAACCCCTCATTTTTGATCCGAATATTAACATTATAACTAATTGCTCCCCAAAATCGTAAATTTCCCCCAAAATTAAAATTTTTTCTTTTTAAACTTTTTTTTGTACGGGGGAAATAAATTTTTTTCTAGCTTCAATTCAAATTTTTTCCCTTTTTTCCTTAGATTTTTCCCTTTACTTTTTTTTTTCCATTTGGATTCTTATAAATTTACCTTTTTTTTCTTACTTTTTTAACTTTTGTGCAATTTATAAAATTTCCTTTTTTTTTAACGATTTTTAGAATCTATATTTTTGGGTTTTTTTTTTTTCATTTGTGGAGTAAAACAAATCCTTTTTTTTTTCATTCAAATTTTCCCAAATTTTTTTTTTAATCATCTAATAACCCCGATTTTGTTTTCATTTTTATAGCCAAAAGGAACCTGTATCAAATTTAAATTTTTTAGGAAATTTTCCTCTTACTCTTTAGTTTTTATCTAATTTTTTTATAGGAGGGAAATACAATTCATTTTTTTTTAGCTTTTTTTTACATCATCTCCCAAAATTTCCCTTCTTTATTTTTAACAAAAATCTTTTAATTTTTTCAATTTTTTTTTTTTTTTTCAACGTTTCCCTTTAAATTTTCCCTTTACACCTAACGGGATTTTTGTCAAAAAATTTTTACGAGTAAAATCTTTGATTTTTAAACCAAAAAAAAATTCTTCTAAAACTTCGTTTTTTAAAATTTGCCTTTAATTTTTTTTCTTTCTATTTTTTTTAAAAATTTTATTTTTTGGTTTTATTTTACAAACTTTTTTTTTTTTTTTTTTTTTTTTTTTTTTTTTTTTTTGTAATTTTTTTTCCTTTTTAAAAAGTTTTTTTTAAAATTTTTTTTTTTTTTTTTCTTTTTTCTTTTTTTTAAAATTTAAAAACCCTTTGGTTTTTTTTTAAATTTTTCCCTTTTTTTTTGTTTAAAGGGGGTTTTTTTTCTTTTTTTTTTAAAACGTTTTTTTTTTTTTTTTTTTTTTTTTTTTTTTTTTAAAGATTTAAAAATTTTTTTTTTTTTTTTTTTTTTTTTTTTTTATTTTTAAAAATTTTTTTTTTTTTATTTTTTTTTTTTTTTTTTTTTTTTTTTCTAAAAATCACATTATTTCGCACTTTTTTTCCCCCCTTTTTTTCCCCAAAAAAAGAGTTGTTTTTTTAACTTTTTAAAAAAACCCCTTTTTTTAAATCGCTTGGCTTTGGTTTTTCATTTTTTTGTTAAAATCAAAGTATTCTTTCATAAAAGGGGGCTGATCGAATGCCCTAAATCCCATTCACATGTTTTTAAAAACCTTTTTTTCCCCGATAAAATTTCAAAAATTTCCCCGAATGAACAACGTATTCAGTTTTTATCCATTAATTTTTGCAAAGTTTTTGTTATAAGTTTTTGGGGCAAAGGGGGAAACTTTTTTTTAGTTTTATGCAAATTTTTTTGGGATTCAAATCAAAAACTAAAAAAATAAACCTAATCTTCGTCGCCCTGATTCCAAAATTGTTTTTTTTTCCCCCCTGTGTTTTTTAAAGTTTTAGGGCCTCCATTGATTTGTTATAAAGGGGGAAATTTTTTTTTAAAAACCATAACCCCTAAAAAGGGTTTTTTGCATTCCCACGTACAAAAAAAAAAGTTTTCGGGGTTTGTTTATCCAAAAAAAATTTTTAAAATTTGTTTTTTCTTTCAATATCTTTTTAAAACATTGGAAATGCCTCCGCGATACCTTTTTTATCACAAATACTATTAAATCACTAATTTTAATTTTTTAATTCTTCTTCGTTAATTTTAACAAGCCCCATGCAAAAGGGAGCGTTAAAAGTGTGCTGGATAAGTTTAACAATTCAAAAAAAATATTCCCCAAAAATTTTTTTAAAATATAGCGGCCCCCGAAAAATCTTAATTTATTTGAGATCAAATAATTTCCAAGATTTTTTTTTTTTAATTTTTTTCCAAACATTTAAGTAGTGTTGAAAACTTTCTCGATATCTTCGTCTGTAAAAAAGGGAAAGAAATTTGAATTCTCAATTCTTTGTGTAATCAAGTTTTTCAATACTGTCGAAAAAATTCGTAAGGGAAATATGCCTTTTTTCCCGATAGAATTTTAAAAATTTTTTTTTCGTCATTTGGTTGTCTAACTAGAATTGCGTTCAACCCCTCTTGTATAAAAGATTTTTTATGTTTGAAAAACATCTTGTTTTTTTTTTTTTTGCTAACTTTTTATGGGGATGCCTTAAAAACCCGAAGTATCTACGAAAGAAAATTATGAACTTTCTTGGTTTATATCTTCAAATTTACCCTATCCCCAATTTACTGAAAAAAATTTTTTATTTTCTTTTTTTTTTGCGATCAAAAACTTACCAAAACGTTTAGCCCCAAATTTTTTAAAGTACAAATGACTTGTAAAAATTTTACAAAATTTTTGGGGGAGAAAAAAAGGGAAAATTTTGGGGGAAAATTTTGAGATTTAAAATTTCCCAAAAAAAGGGGCACCAAACCTCGAAAAATTTTCCCGTTTTAAAAAAAAAATGACTCGGGGCTTTTTTTTTTTTTGATTATCAAAACCCCCCCATTCACAAAAAATTTAAAAAAAGATTTTTAAAATTTTTCGAAATTTTTTTTCTTCTTCAGTTTTAAATTTTTTTTGGGGTTTTTTGGGTTTTTAAAAATATTTTTTAGTATTATTTCGATAATTTATTTTCTTCAAACCAAAATTTTTTTGGAACATTCGGAAATCTTTTCATTTTTTGGCTCGTAAATTCGGTTTTTTACATGCGATTTGTCCCCATTTGAAAAAATATAGAGTAAAAAACCCTAAGAATTGCTTTTGAAAAATTGGGGTTGGGATCGACTTTTTTGGATTGTTTTTTTCATTGAAATCTTCTTAAAATGCTTTCAAAAACCAAAAAAATAACGTAAAGGGGGGAGAAAATTTTTTTTTATAATTAATTTAAAAAATTTTTGTTTGACCTGGGGAAAGCCCTAATTTTGGTTTTTAAAACCCTTTGTGATTTTTACAAAATTTTTTAAATGGGGGGTTTTTAAAAAACCAAATTTTTTTTTAAAAAAATTTTAAAAAAACTTTGCTAGAAATTTTTTTTTTACACTTTTTTAAAGAAGAAAACGAGCTTTTTAAAAATTTTTTTCAAAACATAATGGGGGTTTTATTTGTTTTAATACAATAAAATTAAATTTTTAAAATTTTCGTCATAAACTTCTGAAATTTTGGGAACGGGGAAAAATTTTTTGGTTTTTTTCAAAAAATATAGACATTTACAGACATTTTTTGGATAATTAAAACTTTTTTTACTGCTTCGTTTTTCAAATAATTGTATATTTTTTAAAAGGGGGTTGGATTTCGAAAATAAAAAAAATTTGTCATTTCAAATTTCTCGTATTGCTTTTCTCTGTTTCCCTTCTTTTCGGTTTTTTTTAGCGCAAACGGATAAATAAAAAAAAACAGAAATCTCTTTTTTTTTATTTACACAACTTTCTTATCTTTGATTTTTTTTTGGCAAATCGAAAAAAAACCCGCATTTCAATTTTTTCGTTTTTTTAAAAGGGCAAAAAAAAATTTTTTTCAGCTTTTAAAAAGTCCCCCCCCCAAAACCCCTTTTTTGGTGTTTTTTTGTTTTTCCCCCGTGTTAAAATTTTTTTAAATTTTTTAAAAATTTGTTTACATCAAAATCTCTCGCTTTTTTTAAATAAAGTAAAAATTGGGGGAAAAATTTTGTTTACCCTTCACTAAAGTTCGTTTTTTCAATTCTAAAGAGAGAAAACCTTTCTATTTTTTACAAAATTTTTTAAATTTTTTTGTAAACTTTTTAAATTTTGGGGCCAAAAAGAAAGATATTTGTAAATTGACATGAAATTTTTCGTTCAAATTGGGTTTAAAAAAAAAAAATTGCTTAAATAACCATTTGGGGATAAAATTTTTACATCAATGATTTTTTGGGTTTTTCCCTTAAAAGGTTTTTGTCCCTTTTCCCTTTGAAACATTTAGACTTAGTTTTTTCTTTGTTTAAAAAGGGGTTTTTTCAGGGGGGCGATTTTTAAAATTTTTTCTTTTTAAAAAAGTTTGGATCTTTTTTATTTCCTTAAATTTTTTTTTAGTTCCCCGCAATTTTTCTATATTGTTCTTTTCGGGGGAAAATCTTTTTTTTTCTTTTTTCCCAAAACCCCCAAAAAATTTAGTTCTTTTTTTATAAATTCTTTGTTTTTCAAATAATTTTTTCCTTATAATGTGGGTAAAAAAAGTTTTGAAAACCTTTTTTTGCGTAGGGGGGGGATAAATTTTTTCCCCTCCTTTTAAAAAAGGGGAAAAATTTTAATCTGCCAATTTTTTTTTAGTAAAATATCCCTTTTTTTAAAATGAAAAATAGCAATTTAATTTCCTATATTTTTTAAAAGGTTTTTAAAAAAATTTTTAAAAAAAAAGCACTTTAAGGGGGGAAAAGTTTTCTTTTTTAAAAAAAAAAATTTGTTTAACTCCTTTTTAAAAGTCAGAATTTTTTCTAAAATTTTAAAAAAAAAAAAATTTCAGCACAAATTTTTTTGGTTAAAACACCCTTTTTTTTTCTTTTTTTTATATAAAAAAAATTTCATTTAGAGATTTTTAAATTTTTATTTTGTAGTGATTTTTCCCGGGAAAAATCGTTTTTCCCTTAACAATTTTAAAACTAAAAATTCCAAAAATTTTAAGGGAAAATTTAGTAAAAATTTCAATTTTTCCAAAAAAAAAATTAGTTTTTAAACCCCTTAAAAATGGGGGTTTTTCCCTAAAAACACGTTTTTAGGGTCAAAAAACCCCCGGGTTTTTTTTTTATTTTGGAAGTTGTGGATTTTTCACCTTTTAAAAAGGGGAGAATAAATTTTTTTTTATTAAAAGGAAATGGGTTTCAAGGTTGAATAAGGTTTTTGGGGATTTAACATTCAAAAGAAAACAAAAAATTAATAGAATTAAAAAAAAAAAATACAAAATTGTTTTGGAGAAAAAGAAAGATAAATTGGGTTTACAATAATTTTCCGAGTTAAGTTGAAAGTACACTTCCCAAAAAAATTTTTGACGTTTTTGGGTGGGAAAAAAAGATTAAAGAATTTAAAAAAATGAAAAAATTACAGGTTGTTTGGGAAAAAAGACTATTAAAAGATAAAAGACTTTTACAATTAAATTCGTGGAAAAAAGATTTCAAGATTTCTGGATTTTTTCATTAAAACACTTAGAAATTAAAGCCTACAATAACATAAAACAGATAATTTGGTTAATTTTTTATTCGTATTACAAATTGTTTATTGTCCTTTTTAAAAATATTTTACTTTATTTTACTGTCCCCCAAAAGTGAGCTAGAACCCCCCACATTCATATTACTTATTTTAATATAAGAACACAGTATTTTTTGGGGGGGGAATTAACCGAGTTAAATGTTTTAAACTGCAATTTTTTCACAAATGTTGCAAAAAATTTTTTACTTATTTTAAATTTTCCATTCATTTGGAGTATAAATTAAAGGTTTTTATTTCAGTAAAACCCAAAGTATCCCGGTGAACATCAGGAGCTATTTGCAAACCCCCCCAAATAAAAGTCACTTCAATTTCAAAAAAGTTTATTGTTTAATAATAAATTCTGTAAAAGAGTTTAAATATTTTATGGGGACATAAGTTTTTGGCGTCATACCTCAGAGGTTTGGATACATGTAAAATCAATTGTTGAATAACAGCTAAAAATAAAATATGGGGTTTCCACAAATATTTAACCCCCTATTTTTAGTTTTGACTTATGAAACAATAAAATATTTTAAATTTAAAACCATTGGGGGAAACTGACATTTACGTTTTTGACTGGGAAAAAACAAACCCCCAAAGGGAAACATTGTCTATAAGTTTAACCATAATATTTCGGAATAACCGGGGTGATTACAAAGGAAACTCTTTTGGCCCCGCTCCTTTACTTTCAACTCATACTTTAAACAGTAAATGCTGTATTTGGCTCATAAGAACTAATTACACAAAACTGCGATTTCATTTTAATAAGTTGACAGAGAGTAAAAAACTCCCCAAGTGACGGCCCTTATCCAGTAGGAAAATAACTAATTAATTTAAGTTCTATGCTTGATGAAAATTGTCAAGTTATTGAAAAACTAATTGCCCCACTACCTGAAGTTCTCCCAAAAAGTACCAAGTTTAAAAAAACAATAAAAAGACATAAAATGGTTTCTTTTGAAATTTATACAAAACTTCAAAATCTGACAGTTTAAAGAACACCGGGTTGGAGGTCTGCGTTTTGTTTGAAACAAAAAGAAACGTTTTCTTAACAAATATTCTACAAACACAAATCGAGTGAAAAATTAAAATATATATTTTAAATACCCAATTTTCGAGTGGAAAAAATTAAAGGTTCATAAAATTACTATAAAATTTGGATGGTTATTAGGTTTAAAAAATTTTTTTATTTTGTGAGACCCTTTGGGGTTTAAACTAAAATATTTCTGGGTAGAGGATACAAAAAAAATAATCACCCTTTTAAAAATCATTCTTGATTTACTATACAAAAATTTCTATCTTAAAACAAGTAATAAAAAAGCCTTGTAGTTTCGTTAGTTTTTGGAGGGGCGACCAACATATTACTTACACAAAATTTTAAAAAAATCGTATGTTGTTGCATTTTAATTTAAAAAAATTGACACTAACATTTTAAAGAAACTTCATTGGGGTGCATGGGAAATTGGGAAATAAAAGGCCTTTTATTTGCTATCCTTCAAATTTTCATGCAAGCATGGCCTATAAGTTCGTTTATTCAAGTATTCAAAAATATTCATTTTATGATTTATAAATTTATTGTAGACCACTTTTTTGAATTTTCTTTGCAAAAAAAGTTTTTTGTTACTTTACTTTTTGAACTTAAGAATGCGCAAAGAAGATTTTAATACCAAAATAAAAAACCCTCGTGAACCGAGTTTTATTTATAAATAATTGTTTTACATGAAATAATTTATTATTTTTTCTTTCACTAAAATTTTCATTTTATTATTTCGCCAAAATTAAAAATTCGTAAACTTTTTTGATTTAAGCAATTTAATTTTTTGTTTTTTTCTTTTTATATTTAAAAAATTTTAAAAAAAAACTGAAACAATAAATTTTTAAAGTATTTAATTTTTTATCCCCTTATTTTCCCATACAAAGCACTAACTAAGTCAAACTGAAAGTGTTTTTGCCCTGGCCATACTTGCAAAAACATCAAAATTTGTTTCGTCGAACTCTACAACAAAATCAACTGACTTGGAAGGG
>NW_025778558.1:0-23831 GCF_021130785.1 Homalodisca vitripennis
AGGATGCTTACCCACAGACCTGAGTGACCGCAATTATCTAGTCCTGACCTATTCACTGTCCGCCATACGACTGGGGTGGACTAGTGATTGGAAAATCGCATACAGAATCGAATAGTGTTCGAATACAACCCGGGTATTCACATATTCGAATGCCTCAAAATGAATTTAAATACTTTTGAAATGAATGCAATTTATCTGGAAGAATCGAATTGAAACCTACAGTATTCATCCGTTTGGACTAATGGTATTCAAATAAAATATTCAAGAGCTGTATTCCGTATTCATATACAAGTATTTATTGGAGTATTTAGATATATTTGGACTATGAAAAGGATAATTTAAGGGGATCTTCATAATTTGGAATAAGTAATTAAAACTTTTCAAACTTGACAAAATCTATAATCGTACACATAATCAATTAATACGTAAATTTGTAAATTATAAAGACAAAAATAAATTTTCTTGTGTAAAAAACGAAATATGATTGGGAATTTTTTGCTTAAATCTATTTCTACGATCATTGGTGACACAAAACCTGCAATAGGAAAGACTCTTTCAGACGGGACTGAAGTAGCAGGTAAACAAATATATTTTTTCTGGAGTACATAAATCATGGGTACAACAATGTTTGAAAGAGGCACAAAAAGGCAAAGGATTTTCCCCATATTTTTGGCAGGGTAATTCCAAAATAACCAAGAATCAATGGATTACGAGAAGGAAGTAAGAAAAGTCTAGAATTGTGTATCAGAAAAAGTATTCGAATACAAGGTGCTTTTGAATACACTGTATTCTTTCAAGTATTCGATTCTCCCATCACTACGACTGGCCAGTTTAACCCTAGCGAAGACGAGTGGAAAAGTTGAAGGTCATAAGATTCCTGCAAATGTATCAGTAACTTGATCGATTCAAAGAAAATGGTATCAGAGGAGAAACGAGTGTTCTTCTTGTCTTTACAACCAGGCGGGAAATATGTTCAAAATAAATGTACGGCCCTGAAATCCACAAACAATATCATCAACTAATTTCATTCTCTATAGAATAAAACTATACAAACTTGGCAACTGCTATTGTGATTGGCCTACTGCAATTTTAAGGCGACAAAAAGTGGTCGGCTTATTTGGTCAATATTATTTTTTAGCAAAAAGATTTAACGTTTTAGGCTACCAAAACTGTTAACCATACATACATGAGCTTATTTACTCCAGTTCTTTGAAAACTTATTATTTTTCGAATATTATAATTTATGGATAAAACGATAGAGGATAAACGTATGGCCTTAAAACATAACAACAGTAAAAAATAATAGAAAGCAGTTTAGAAAGTTTTATAGTGACGGATTAGATTTATAATTCACTTCTAAAATACAAAGTAAATTATAAATTGTTTATTTTCATTGTTATTTATTTCTAGATTGTTTATTTGCACCTTCTTTATATAGCTGTTTTGTAATTCTTAATTAACTATAGTACGTCATATCACGCATTTTACCTGTATATTAGTCAAATAATTTTCTCATTTATTATTTATCAATACCGTTATATTCATTATAATTTATACATGTTTTATATGTTGTTAATTATGTCAAGGAATATAAAGTCCCAGTTGCATGTTTGGCTTGTCCCTATGATGTTAAGTACTATAGTAATTAGCTACCTTGTAATGTGTATAATTGTAAATTGGTCTTTGACCGTTGGAAGGTTTATTTAAAAGGAGGAATTATTTATTTATAAACTGTTTTTCGAAACACACAGTGTTAGTTCAGGTGTTTAATATTTTCTTATACTTCGATTATCTTAACTAAAGAAATAGTTTTTATTATAAATATTTTAGAATGATTAAAACTTTGTTATTTTAAGATGATCAATAAATAACCGTGAATATGCAAGATTCTGTCATTTAGGTTTCCTCTGCACCCATTCGAACTAATATCGTAAGATTTTAATTGTGCTAGAAATTTTATTGCGAGATTTGAACTGCAAAACTTATGACGCGTAAAATTATGTGCTAAGAGCAATTCGACATAGCGATTAGTGAAAATATTGCATTCTTACGCTTAAGCAACGTAAACTTAAACCATTCAAAAAGTGTAGTCAAATAACCGTAAAATAGACGCTAAAAAGATTTAATGAATTGGGTGGTTTATTTTTGTACCAGTCACTTTTAAAGTAGTTCACAGGATTTTAGTTCTCATACATGGTTTTGATAAACCCAAATACGAGTAACGTTTTGTACACAAAGTTGACAATGTTAGGTTAGGATTGATAGAATGTATAATTCTTGATTTTTTTTTTATATTTCACAATCTTGGTGTATTTTCTGTTAACTTATAATCACTCAAATTTGTTATAACTTTTATTACAGTTTCTTTATGTGTTACATATATACTTAAATGTTGTTTTGTATTGTTATTTATAATTAGAGATTTTTATAATTTTATCTGTTTATTTATTGTTATTCATATGAACTGTTATTTTCTTTGACTTTGTTTATTTTATTGTTGTTATTCGTATTAATACTTTTACGTGCACTTATTATTAGCTTGTTAATGTATGTTTGAATATGTAGACTTATTATTATGGTTGTCATATATGGAACTATGGATCTGGTATGAGCTGGGGAGTCTGTTGTTGGCATTTTTTTAATTTAACATTGTATAATTATATACTATATAAACACTTTATGATAATAGTAGTAAACAAGATTTAATATAATAAGTGTGTTATTTTGATTGTTAGTTGTGGTAACAGGTGGTGCAAGCTTTGGTTTAGGCAGATAATAACAGTTGAATCAAATATTTGTATAAATCAAGTTTGGTTCTTAATTTAATGTGCAGCCAACCAAAGTATATTACAATTTTTATGTTATATTATGTGTAAAGATTTGTCACACGTGCTTACTGCACTGGACAATTTGTATTTCTTGTAATATATTGGGGTCTTTTGCTTCATACGACCTCATTTCTTTAAATGTTTTCTACGTTTACTTAGAGTGTTTAAATTACCTGGATTTGATGTAGTGAACAAATGTTCTGCACTTATATTCTACACAAAAAACACTATATTTCAATAAAACACACACACACACACACACACACACAACATAACATAACCTAACGAACTTAACAAATGAATTCCTTAAACTGTTGATGGCCAAAAGCCAACAATGTCTTTTGTTCTTTGTTTCGGTATCAATTTCCCTTACAAGACGTAACAAAGACATATTCCACCGTTCTCAATCACTGTAGAACAAGACACTGCGACTGCATAGGTAGACCGAGACCTGCGCCAATACCAGATAAAACCGGACTTTGCGATAAGGATAAGGATAAGATAAGGAACATTGATTACTGGTCGCCGCTCACTGATTACTGCTTACCTACTTTCATGTGATGATGTAATACAGGTCTAAAAATGTGTTCATAGCATTAATGCATCTGAAAAACACTCTTATTAAACGTAGAAAACGTTTGAAGAAATGAGGTCGTATAACGCAGAAGACCCATATATTGGATAAAATAAAGATTTTTGAATTGTGAATTAGCATATGATGCCTGAAAGCAGTGCAATGGCATGTGTGTCGGTATCGGTATATAGGGAGAAAGCAACACGCTACTGCCTTAGGATCTGTTATCAGATGACCCAACGGCCCCCGTCCGGGCCACTTTTTCCCGACACCGACTCCGGAATAGTTGGGCAACTCCGGATTGGTCGGAGAGCGGCAGAATAAGCAATTTTCTCAACCAGTGATTGGGCCGGTCTCTGGGGGATAAAAACTCCATCTACAAATGAACTGTCGTGACGCGCGCAATAATTTCGTCGTCCGCATAAAGAGGGATTGGGAGGGTCGGGAGGGGGTGTTGGGTCGTTATCCTCCCATTCCTTTACTGGTCGGTGTCTCTTGGCGCATTTATGTGTGCTGTGCAACTGCAGGCGTGATTATTGCAGTGGGTGGATGTAAGAGGGAGTAGGCTTCCCCTACATTCAGAATAAAAATACAAAATTTGAAGAAAATTTACATTTTTGGTGTATTTGTTTTAGTATCAAAAATATAATAAAGGGTGTGGTACATCTGGTGGATTATATCGAGTTTTTGGTTGTCACTTTTAAAACTAATTGTACACTGCCCAATTCGTGTCACAAGGATGAAAATTCCCATTATTGTTGTTTACTAAAACTATGGAACTGTATTAAGTTCAATTTCGTAAAAATAGCACCCGGACCTCAGGCAACACCTAACTGTAACCGGTTTTGTAATATTTTGTGAATAAATAAATCGCATTTACTTAGTTCTAGAGCTTAAAACTATGGGCTTAGACATCTTGAAAGTTCTCTACGAGGTGATAGTTGTGCTCACTTAACCTTTTGAATGCCTCACCGCCACATATCCGCCCTCCTTCATGAGAAATGAGAAGAACATTCTGTGAGTTCTAAACTGGAAAGATTGGATGACTCTTGAAGAGATGAAAAGTCATCTAAACTTATATAAGGTGGCATTAGCCCTGAACTGATAAGTTTAGTGTTTACGTATTAAAAAGCCTATGGTGGGAAGGCTTTGATTGAATGCGAATGTTGAGTTTATCTCCAGTTTACCTTCCTCGTAGCGTCCGAGATAAGATGTAGATTGCCACAGACTTGATTCATGGAATTTTGAGGCCACTTCTGTCAGAAGAGAGCGATAAGACCGAAACTGTACTGCCCTTCAAGTACTATTGCTACGACTTCTGTATCCAAAACATACTTCCGGCAACACGGTGAGTTCTTAATTGTGTGTTGCTTCGTTTCAACATCAGAGGCTACAAAAGAGTGTTTGTCATGTTTGTCCAGCAGAAACGCAGTATCTAGACGAAGAGTTGATTAGATTTCCAGATAACACCCCATCAGTTGCTAAGAGTATGCTTTGAATGCTGGAAATCATGGCAAGTATTAAGTAGTATTACTAAGACACTTTACCGTTTAGGGCTTTTCTGGTTCCCTTCAGACGGACGTGGACTTCACATCCTAGAAGATATCAGACATTGTACTAAGCGTTATCATACAGTTCAGATATATTTTCGATGCTACCGAGTACGCAATACCGATTTAAACTGATTTTTAATTTGCATGCATGTATAGCCCTTTAGGAAGAACCTTGCTGTCATGTTCTCAATAAATTGTATTTGATTCTGTTCATGATTTTATCATCATACTAGCTAGAATAATATTATATAGCACATATTGTAGTCATTGATTTTACTATGACTTTCCTCGAAATCCTTGGTGTTTTTTTAAAATAAACTCAAATTATCTGTTAGCAGCTTTCCAGTTCAGTTGGTTATTTACTAGTCAATATTATAATGTAATAGTATAAATAGTTACACACGCTGTATTAAAAAACTAAAGTTAAATACTGTAGCCTACTAAACAAAGATTTTAAACTAGGATATTTACATTTTAAATTACATTTATTTATTTTATTTACAGCAAGTTTCGTTCCCGGATACTGATTTGCTTCTTGTCATATAATTGATTTTTCGGACTTACATACAATTCTTAACGCTGTGTTCGGGATTCTCAAAAAACAATTAGTGCATTATAAAAAGTATAGAAAAACATTATCATAATACATACCATAATTTATTACATTACAGACTGTTTTAAACCTTAACTTCTTGCGTGACGACGGTAGGAACCGAGAAGATTGCAACGGTAGCGCCGTTAATAGTGTCATATATCAATGGATGAGCCACCACCACTCCCGTCAAATGATAGAGGGGGGAGGTTTGTGGGGGAGGGGGTGGATATCAACTTAATGGCACTCTGTAATCAACTGCTCGCCAAATAATATACCTTCGTCTTGTTCTTACTTTACTTGTTCGCGCGTTATTTGTTTGGCGCGCTGAATAATGACGTCGGCCGTGGACGGAGTGTCGGAGGGGGTTGAAGGGGAGGAGGGGGATTGAAAGAAATTACAATGAGGGATGTGTCCTCCAAATCCGTGGGCTGTGAAATTGCATGCTCGGCTCACGGCCTGCGACTTGCGACCTTTTATTTACACATTCCCGGCACAGAACGTCGGTCTGTTATACTGTACACAGCAAAAACTGTATAACAAACGTGTAAAAATATGTTTTATACATGCAATTCCAATTCTGTTCAATACAGCAATTGATACTGAGAACCAGTTTTACAGCGTTATCGGTGAAATGAGCAGAATATCTTGTTGCTCTTATCGCTATAAAGATATCGTACTTGGAACTGGTTCAGCTGCATTTAAAACAAGATTAGAATGTATTTTTAGCTTTTTAAGTTATGTATTTATATCTTATATCATTAGTCTCAGAGTGTGTATGAGTATGTCATCCAGAGTGTCACATTTCAAAATAGCATCTCAGTATGACGTAGCATAGGATGCTACATCTCAGAATTTTCATGTGTGATTGTTAGTCTCAGAGTGCTATTGATTCATGTCATCTAAGAGTGCTACATTGAAAAATGGCATCTCAATATTATGATGTTATATCTCAAGAATTTCATGTGATTGTTAGTCTGAGATTGCAATTGAGTATGTCATATAAGAGTGCCACATTTCAGAATGTCATTTCAGTATGACATAGCATAGTTTGTTACATCTAAGATTTAATGAGATTGTCTGTCTCAGATTGCTATTGAGTATGTCATATGAGGCGTGCCACATTTCAGAATGTCATATCAGTATGACATAGCATAGTTTGTTACATCTAAGAATTTAATGAGATTGTCCGTCTCAGATTGCTATTGAGTATGTCATATGAGGGTGCCACATTTCAGAATGGCATCTCAGTATGACATAGCAGAGGATGCTATATCTCATAATTTCATGTGATTGTCAGTCTCAAAGTGCTATTAAGTATGTCTTATAAGAGTGTCACATTTCAGAATGGAATCTCAGTATGACATAGCATAGGTTGTTATGTCTCAGAATTGCGAGGCATTATCAGTCTCGAAGTTCTATTATTTAATAGTGCCACATATAAGTAGTCATCCTTAATAGTTCTTATTGTATTAATTTTAAAGAACATCACTGTCTTTAAAATCACTGCCTACGATCACTGAATACACGTCATCCATGCAATATTTGAAGAGATTTATTTTATTTTGTGTAATTGACATAAGACTAGAAATTATATCACATAAAATCGAAGAAAATACTTATTGAAAGTATTTTAAAGAAGCTTTTCCACACTAATCACAGTGTCACTGGGTGACTTCAAATCATGTTGTTCCACATGTTTAAGGATTGACGTCACATGATTCACTGAAAGATTTTTCCTACAAAGTTGCATTGTTGCGAGGAAAATATTGTTAAGTATCTCTAAACTGTAATGGGATAAATTCTTTAGACTAAATCGTTTACTAATAAACTCTTGGATCATCTGTAAAGGTTACTCCAGAAACATGCATTTACAACTATGGCTTATCTGCAATCCAAACTATTCTTCCAAATACTTCGCCCTCTTGTCGATGAAGTCCGAAACGGAATTCATCAAGTTTGTGTAAACAATTTACCGCATTATACGGTGTAGAGCCAGGCTTTGGCTGGTTAGTCCCTTTATTGCTTATGGCTTTTTTTCGATTCGTTGGAACCGACTTGGTTACATACTAGAGCAGACGACACGTCTCTTTACAACCCGTTTAATGACTGCGACCCAGGGGAAGACTTGCCACTTTGTTATTGCCGCGGTTTTAAGATGTTCCTTTTACGGACTCCCTCTGCGATGAATACATTAAAACAATCTCGATCCCATAAAATACACACTTTACTGCCTCGAGTTGCAAAAAGTTAGCGATCCGTGCCTGCCTCATAAATGTGCTACTTTGGTGATTTGTGCTGGGTTCCAGTTTATTGCGCTTGATGCTACTGACAACACCTAGCACCAAGTGGATGTGTCACAGCTAAAGTAATTAACTGTATATAATATTCAGTAATTACGTTTAATAGCAAGTGATTTCTGGTCAAAGTGATAAATAACATTGATATTTATCACTTATCTAGCAATTATACATGCATATCTGACTGAAGATGGTAATTATTATACATACTGTTAATTTTAGACCCATACTTTTTTACCGAGGAAAATGACAATATACATGATTGTTGCTGGGTGTCTACATTTTTATACGGAAGCGCTTCCGCGATCTGGCCTTGAAATTCAGGTACTATTTCGAGGGCTGATATTCTTTTCCACAAAATCATCGGTATTACCCCTGGTATTTGCGTCACCACTCCGCACTTCTGGCGTAAAAAAGAAAAAAAACATACCTTAAGAAAGTTCTTCAATTCAAGCTAAGATCATTACTCTTATTCTTCATAATGTCTGGTCAGAGTGATACATTTTACCTGCTAATGGTACTTTAGCCAAATTGCTTTAGCTATTATGTACAATGACTAGTTAAGTAATTTATTATTAGTCTTAACTTAATGCCATTATGCAAATGAACTGATTAATTACAATGACTATAATACATATCTACATAATCTTGTAAATATGTGAAATTACTTAGTAGTTTTATTAGAACGTAAATAAATGTTTTCAGATTTATGAAGTAAGATAATTTTATAGTAGAATGTATTCAGTTTATTTTCTACCAATTGATATTATTTATTACCATTTTTTTATTACCATTGAAATGAAATTGTCACATAAGTACATGTAAGAGTTATAAGAAACCGAAATAAATTATATAAAAATACTTTCTATTTTTTTAAATGTTTAAAAAATGTAATTAGAAATTAATTAGTTTATACTTGTTAAAGCCAACCTCGTTTTGATAACTAGATGATTTTTTAATTGTTTGTTGTAAAGCAGTAAAAAGCAAGTTAGCATAACGCATAATATTTGGCTTTTGGAACGAGGCGTACTTTGACCAAGAGTTCTTTGTATTTAATGGGCGGAATATGCAAATCAGTTGTGCCCTGGAGCCCCATTACAGATAATATAGACAGGCGCGACCGGGCGTGGCACCTCTGTTATCGTTATATACTGGTGGTATAAAATACGTGTCTCGTACAGGACAAACAAAACTGAGATCACGCAGTAATCTGGACAAACTATCACATCGTGGCACCTCTGGTTATCGTTATATACTAGTGGTATAAACACGAGTCTCGTATTGGACAAAACTGAGATCACGGAGTAATTTGACAAAACTATCACATCGTGGCACCTCTGGTTATCGTTTATATACTGGTGGTATAAATACGTGTCTCGTATAGAACAAAACAGAGATCACGCAGTAATCTGACAAACTATCACATCGTGGCACCTCTAGTTATCGTTATATACTGGTGGTATAAATACGTGTCTCGTATAGGACAAAACTGAGATCACGCAGTAATCTGACAAACTATCACATCGTGGCACCTCTGGTTATCGTTATATACTGGTGGTATAAATACGTGTCTCGTATAGGACAAAACTGAGATCACGCAGTAATCTGACAAACTATCACATCGTGGCACCTCTGGTTATCGTTATATACTGGTGGTATAAAAACGTGTCTCGTATAGGACAAAACTGACATCACGCAGTAATCTGACCAAAACTATCACATCGTGGCACCTCTGGTTATCGTTATATACTGGTGGTATAAATTCGAGTCTCCTATAGGACAAAACCGAGATCACGCAGTAATCTGACAAACTATCACATCGTGGCATCTCTGGTTATCGTTATATACTGGTGGTATAAATACGTGTCTCGTACTAGGACAAAACTGAGATCACGCAGTAATCTGACAAACTATCATATCGTGGCACCTCCGGTTATCGTTATATACTGGTGGTATAAATACGTGTCTCGTATAGGACAAAACTGAGATCACGCAGTAATCTGACAAACTATCACATCGTGGCACCTCTGGTTATCGTTATATTGGACTGGTGGTATAAATACGAGTCTCGTATTGGACAAAAATGAGATCACGCAGTAATTTGACAAACTATCACATCGTGGCACCTCTGGTTATCGTTTATAATACTGTGGTATAAATACGTGTCTTGTATAGGACAAACAGATATCACGCAGTAATCTGACAAACTATCACATTCGTGGCACCTCTAGTTATCGTTATATAATGGTGGTATAAATACGTGTCTCGTATAGCACAAAACTGAGATCACGCGGTAATCTGGCAAAACTACAGTTATTGAGCGTCTTTCCCAACTTAATTGTTCGTCCATTACAACTCCTAGATATTTAAAATATTTTACCTTTTCTATGGGTTGATACTTTTGGTTTTGAGTACAATTATCATACACTATGTTGTATACTATATTTTAGAAGGAAAATCAAAATTTGTACGACTGAAATTTATGTACTTAGTTTTACTGACATTTACTTGCATTTTGTTTTTCACCAACACCAATCTTTTTAAAGTGTTAAGGTCTTCTGTAATAAGTTGCCAGGCGATAGCGGCGTCTGTGAAATGAATAAAAGAACGCGATATCGTCAGCAAAAGTACATATTTGTCCATGAAAAAAAGGAAGTTTTAACAGGCATTTATAAAAATTAGAAATAGGATTGAAGAGGTCACTAACCCTTGTGGTACTCCAGCCTTGACAAAGTAAGGGTTACTAAACTTATCTTTAATTTTAACCTGTTGGATCCTATTGCTTTAAAAGTTTTAACCAGTCAAGAGCGGTTCCTCTTACTCCTGCATGTTCCAATTTTTCCAATAAGATGTTAAAGATGTTGGTCAACACAATCAAAAGCTTTTTTAAAGTCAATAAATAGACCTGCGGCTTTCTCTTTTTTATTTAAGCTACAATATATTTGTTCTGTATTGCTAGTATTGCTAGATCTTATCTTGTAAACATTCTAGAAACAGACAAATTCAGAAGACTTACTGATTAATTGGGGTGGCCGCCCTATTTTATCTTATCTCTAGTTGAATTCGGCACCAAACTTTATTATCAAATGAGCCTTATTTGTAGTCTGAAAAATTTGCTATTTCACTGACTACTTGATTTGTTTAATAATCGTTTGTCATTGATATGCTGACAATATGCAGAACCAAGACTTCAACTGGGTTCTCTATGGACGTCTTCACGTCTTTTTGTGGATTTCTGAGGAACGGTAAGCTGATGAGTATTGGGAATTAGTAAATTTCAAATTAGGTTCCAAAATTCAAAATTAACCTTCTTATAAATTTGGTATGTTCTTTCTAACTAGAGTTTTATCCATTTTACAAATAACAGTACTATAAAAATATATATATATATATATATATATATATATATATATATATATAATATATATATAAAATATATATATATATATATATATAATATATATATATAAAACAAAAATATATATTTATAAAATAAACATATCGAATAAACCATTAAATACGGTTATTATAAGAAGAAAAATCATATATAATTGTAAGGTTACCATTTTCTGGGTAGTATTTTGTAAGGCATTTATGTCGTTACTTGTACTAAAGTTTTACGTTGGTAGTATATTTTCTGTATGTCACGTATTTAATTACTGTAGCACCACGTGATCTACGGATACTTTAAAATAGATTAGAATCACATTTTCAGTAGGTAGATTAGAGGTTTTAGGAGCGATTACCTCTCGAAAATTCTGTAAATTTCTACGTTTTATATAGTGACTTCATATATTTTGAAGCTGCAAAGTTTATTTTCCATTACTAGTGTATATCCTAACATTATAGTTTGCATGATCATTTTACGATGGCATTTTCTCTATTTTTTATAAACTTTGCCTTTAGTTGTGTCAACAACAACTAGCATATATTTATAACTTAGTTTGTTATTTTGCTATAATGCAGAGACTTGTATCTCACGAATATTGAACTATCCTCTTTTTTCTCCTTTAGACCTTAGTTGTTATCAATGCGGTTCCGAAGAGCATTGCATATTATGTTTTATCTTTTTGGGACTTCCCGGAGATTGGATTCCGTGTTTGTTTCTTTTTCGGAAACCCGGTTTTTAAAAATTTTAAAAGGTGAAATCAGGAACCTACAAAAGACCTTACTTAAATCATGTAATTTAAAAAAAACTGCTCATAGTAAGGTGAGATATGCCCATCTCGTCTTAAACTAAACAAGAAAAAGTAAACAATAATTTTGGATTGTCTGCAATCTTATTATTCGAGACAAGAGTCATGTTACTAACCAAGGTACATCAGTAAAGAAAGTGAGGAAATCCAAGCGACTTAATTAGAATAATCTTTACGTTTTATTCATGAAAGTACCTTTTTAGAGGCATCCCACAACGTAGGGCAGTAGTAACCATCAATCCAAAGATTTCTAAACCTACTACAGTACGGTAGACCTTCCAAGTTCACCGATATTTCACGTACATTGTTAGTGAACTCTACTTAAAAGTGTAAAATGTCTAATTATTATGAGTTTAGTTATATATGGATTGAGTTTCATTGCGCCTTTTTCAGTTGAATTGAATGTCCATGGAAACATCTGTAATAGTTTTGGTTATGTTACAAGGATGTTAAGTGAATAATAGGGATTACCTATGAGCTACCTTGAATACATAATTTGTAGATGTAAGAGCTAGTGTCTAATAGGCAGTAGTAAGAGCACAAGTCATTTGTAAAAGAACATGAACTAATCTAGAGCCTATAAACTTTGATCATTTGGACCTATTCATTATTCATGGACCAACAAGTGACGCTTGTCACAATTGAATTGAGACGTTCTTAAAAACAATGACTTAAGGAAACAATACAAATATATAAAACGGTGCAAAACATTGGTATAAAAACATTTCTTTAGATTGATATAAAATTGTCTATGAAGTTGAGAATATCGTACAATTTATAAAAGAATCTGATGTACGAGTGTGTGTAAGAGAAGGGAAGAATTAAAACAGGAATATGGATGACAAGAATATAAAGGTTATAGATAAATCTTTTACACACAAGGAGGGAAACGTAAAACTGGAAATAAGGATCACTTACATGTAATAGAGGGCTTTAGATAAATTAAAAACTACAATAGTCACAAACTAAGTCTTAGAAACTATTGAGGAACCTTATGTATGAAGAAAATATTGAAAGTTGAATAGTCAGTACAGGGAGTAAAAATGAATAATATTTTGTATATAATTGTACAATAACTGTCTAGCTATAATACGAGTATATGTAGGTAACATCCAGGTCCGGTTTTTACGCACAATTTTACCCATCAGGGGGCCCTCCCGAATATCTTTTCCGGGGCCCGCGAAAGCTTGAGTACGGCACTGAAACACTTTCACTAGGACTCTATCCGACTACTACTCTCCCTACCTTTTTGAGCGTAAGGGCGTCTGCCGCAAACGTATTAAGATTTACTCTCTTGATAATCAATGTTAAACATGCATACAAAAAATAGAGCTTAAAATGTGGTAGTGAATTAGTTTTAAGTTTTTGTGCACATTTTAACATTACGTATCAGAGGTAGACACCCGATGAAGAGGGTAGATTTTAAATCCTCCAAACGTAGTAAGTATACCGACACCAAATGTCCAAAATCTGGTTATGTGTTTATAAATACGGTTTTAAAGCAAAGTATTTTCCGGAAAGAGAACAAAGGATTTCAACCACAGCTTAACAAATACATATACAATTACATATTACATGTCTAGTAGATTTCTTATAAAAATAAGTACGTTATTAGATTTCCTATGGCCTTCTCAGGCTTAATTAGGGTAAAATATAGAAAGTAATTTCTTTAAGCCTCGTGACAATTTTCTTGTCTCAATAGATTTGTTTGAATAAAGAGGCCAAAACCCTTATTTTATTAATTGTATTTATCCTATATTTTGTACTGATCGACAATTACATTTGTACTAAACCAACTATTATTTTATAGAAAATGATAAATTAACGAGAGTTAAACAGCTATAATTGTAATATGTGCAGAATGCATAGAAAACATGTAGTAAAAACAGTTTACGTTTTTGCTACATTCCAGAGATTTTCAGGAATATTTCCCATTATGTTCTTACAATCCACTTTTGCTCTGTCAAATGCAGCGTTTCAGGCCTGTTCGAAACTGGCCGAAGTTCGGCATCACACACACAGTTTGCAAACTTTCCGACAGGAGAAATATCGTTCTCCTCGGTGGAAAAACGGAAGTTGAATATCGACGTCACGTGACCGGTCGGCGCCTCCCGGGAACCGGAAGTTTCCGGATAAAATGCAACTAGCGACGTAGTCGTACGTTTGCATTAGACCCGGCCATCTTGTAAATATGACATGTGACCGATGTGGTCAATTCGAGTTGGTTGTCGTGGCGCCATTAATTTATGTTCCAGTACCAACTGTTTGCACGTCCAGCGCAAGATTTCCCCAGCGAGGTTCCACGACAAATGAAAAACTGGCGCGTCTCTCTTTGTTCTCTCCGCTTAAAAATAAAAGTTCTTCATTTTCCCTCACTTATTGCGGTCCCCCTTTCATCTGACTGTTTGTACAGCGGCAGGAAAAGGTTGTCCTGAAACAGGGTTATTGTGAGGAGCGGAATTAAAAATTGACAATAAGAAATAAAACGAGGAAATTGGGTAAGATATTTTAACTTCAGCATGCCTTTTCATTTACTTCTCAATTCTTTATAGCGATTTCTTGACTTTGTGGATGTTTCTAAGCGGTAAAAAAGTGCGATTTGTGTCACATTTTAGGTTAATAAATGTTTGGTTCCCCAGAATCTCCATCAAATTGTTTCAAAATCGGATAAAATCCAATAAAAATTTGGTTATTGTGTGGCGTTTGTTAATCCTACTGAACTACATGGGTACAGTGAAAATATCATTATTGGGATGATGGTCAATGCTGCAAACAAGTTTTAAAGAAAGTTTTAAAACGATTCCTCATTCTGAACCAGTAATCAGTACTTTATTTGTCTTTTAAGCCAGTTGGCACTTGTCATCGTCAGATATACATGTACAAACACAAGTGACTAACATGTTTCCTTAAGCAGTATTCAAAGTGAGGTCAATCAAGTTCAAACTTACAAGTTTTAACAGAGTGAGATCATAACATTTGAAACTTCACAGAAGTAAGCTAGATAGAAAACTAAGAAAACTAATTTAAAAAAATTTAACAAGACAGGTATTACAAATCAGAAATGACAAGAATAGACTTAGAAAAAATAATAACAGAATATAGAATGTTCCATAACAGGTTACAGGACTCTGCTTCAAACTCATCAAGAGAGAATGAAAAGGGGGTCTTCACTAGCCAATTTAGATCACAACCTTTAATCTATTGAAACTAAAACATTATGATAATCTTTACAATGTTAAATAAAATGAGTAACACATAAGTGGAAAAAGTTAGATTTAGTCTCACAATATCATATTGATCAAATTTATTTTCCTTATTAGATACGATATGAAAATCTCAGAACAAGGTTACCAGATACAAGTTAACTTTTACTTTTAGTAGACAAGTGTATATATACATATTTATGACAGTGAGAATGTTTTCTTTGATAAACAAGGGCCTACAACAAGCATTCCATTCGCACATCGGTGAGTATTCTAATTGTTTTCTTTTGATTATGATAATTCTGGTAACATCTGACCCACTTCCTCAAAGATGCAACCCATACAGTGCCGTTAAAAAAAAAGGAAAATTAAGCATTCTCCAAGTAGGGTCTTAGGTACAATATAATTCAAACTGCTTTTAATAAATACAATACTCTAGACAGTCTTTCACAAACAAAATTTATATGATCAGACCTAGGAAGTTTACTGTTAATTATAATACCAACGTGAAATTCATACTCGTCAGATGCGGAATAATTATCCAAAGTGAACAAAACTTTCGAGATTTACTGACATGCTAGCTGACTTGACTGGAACCAATTTTTTGCATCATTAAAAGTTTCATCCATAAATTTATTTAACTACTAGCTTTTACCCGCGGCTTCGCTCGCATTTAAGCTATTTAAATGAGCATCGTTCATATTAAAACCCAGTACTGTTAAATAACAGATCAATCTTATCATGAAATTTCGACGGCACGTGGTTTGCATTTCTGTATTATGATTACTTCTCGCCTGCGATTGTTTTGGCGTTTCTCTATCACTCTTCTAGCAGCCTGCAGCGCATCTTGTCTTTCTGAACTAACTTGTGAAGATGTGCCTGAAGAGGCGTTTCGGCTACTTCTCAAAACACTTGGTCGTTGTGCTTGCTGTTGTCTTCTCAGCTCTGCGTGAACCGCAAATTCATGATTCCGTACAAACTTTTGCTGCACGGGCCCACGACGAATTTTCGGATAGACCAGATTTCCGCTTCCAAGGTATTTTTAAAGAAGAACGGAGTAAGAATAGGAATCAGTGAGTAAGATATAAAATAATAAAATGGCATCCACCTACAAAAAAGACAGTTTACTTCAAAAATTCATGTAGTTTTAAGAAGAAAATAACAGTAAATATAGAAGAATTCCAAACACCTGAAATTACAATGAACTGGATGGATGGATTGGATTGGATTAGATGTTAACGTGACCATCGATATTACAAATGTGACGTCATTACAGTACTCAAGGTTGGAAACTTCATTACTAGACTGCTAGATGGAATTGAAGTAGCTAGATGTTTTGGGTTTTTTGGACAAAAAATGTGTTTTATTTTTGTAAAAAATAAATTTTTTTTATTAACAAAAAGTATCCTATATTCACTTCTAATACCTCCAAGAATATGTATACCAAAGTTAAGTAGTTATCACGTGATAGCGTAACAAAAAAAATACTTACATTCGCATTTATAATATTAGTAGGGATAAGAAACTAAACAAAGAAGAATCATCAACAAACATGATTAAATCAGACAGAATGTTTTAATCCTAAAAGGGTTATTTTTAGAACCACAGTTCATGAAAATCGGTTAGATTTAAAAAAGGGAGGAAAACATTTTAAGTCTCTTAAGTAATAGTTTACGTAGCATCGTTACTTTAACACCTGAGGATGTTGTATCCTTCTTTGATACTTTTCTGTAAATTTTTCTTTTACAAGTAACATTTTGCTGTAAAAGTCAATCCAACAGCAGGCCTTGCATCACTCTACATCACATGTGCAACAAATATGTGTAAAGTGTTAATTAGAAAGACACAAATGGACTCTTAAAATTGCATTTTATTTTCTACATGTGAAATAAAAACAAAATACAAATAACTGTAATTTTGTGGGGAGTAAGTTTTAGAAACGTAGTCTTAAAACTTTTGTAAGAATAAAAAAACATCAAAGGTAATACTTCGTAGCTATTATTTGCTTGTTCGGTACTGAATTGGCTATTTCAAAATTTGTTCACCAGACTAAGTTTTACAACAATGACAAAAAATGCCAATGAAAAACTATGCCACACCTTATTCTTGCTGAAAAAAGGTTTAACGATCACAAATTTCCTAGATGAAAGAATAAAACACACAAGAAGAAGAAATGAAGATGAGACGAACTGCCTTACATCCTCATAGGAACTATACATGGGGTAATTTGGGCAAGTCGACATTCGGATGATTAAGAGGATGAATGAAGAGATTTAGGAAGCTGCAATCAATTTTTACAAAACAAACAAGCAAAAAACAAAAAGCGAAAGAAACAAAAAAAAAACAAATAAAAAACAAACAAAAAACAAAACAAAAAAAACCAAAAAAAAAAATTGTGTGTCTTTTATGTACTTAAGTTTTGATCTCAAAAAAACAAAAAAAAACACATAAAAAAACAAAAAAAAAAAAAAAAAAAAAAATAAAAATAAAAAAGAAAAAAAAAAAAAAACAAAGAAAAAAAAAAATAAAAAAAAAAAAACAACGCAAGAAGTAAAACAAAAAAAATAACAAATTCAAAAGCACAAAAAACAATAAAAAAAGCAAAATAAAAAATAGATAAACAAAATAAATATAAAAAAAGAAACAAAAAAAAAAAACAAAAAAAAAAACAAAACAAACCGGCTAAAGAAAAAAAAAAAAAATAAAACAAAAAAAAAAAAAAAAGCAAACAAAACCAATAAATAAAAACAAAAAACAATAGGAAAAAACAAATAGTAAGAATCGAAAGTATAAAAAAAAATAAAACAAAAAAAAAAAAAAATAAAATAGAAAAAACAAAAAGCTTAAAACACTAAAAAATATAAAAACAACAACCAAAAAAAAAAAAAAAAAAAAAGAAAAAACAAAAGAGAAAAATATAAAAAAAAAAAAAAAAAAAAAAACAAAAAATAAATAAAAAAAGCAAAAAAAAAAAAAAACATCAAAATAAACAAAAGAAAAAAAGAAATACAAAAAAAACAAAAGAAAAAAGAAAAAACAAAAACAAATAAAAAAACAAAACAAAGTCAAGTATTATTGTTAATAAAGTTCGTTGGGTTGGTGCACAGAGTTTTTGCATGTATAGTTCATTGTGCAGTACATAGTCTGATTAGAAGGATAAACTACTCATGGGAGTTTTTGATTGGTTTTGGACGAGAATTTTTTGAGAAAAACAAATTGGAATCTATTCATATTTTGCCTATCATAAATAACGAACCGCTTGAGATCAATCAAAGATTACATTTTTTTTAAATTTTTTTTTTACATAACTTTAATATTTGGTGTGATTCAATCCACAAGTGTTGTATATTTGTAATATCTAATTTTAACAGTTATTTAAAAATAATTTTTTGATGTAAACAAATTTTATAAATGTCGAAATTTTGTAACTGAACTTTTTTAGGTATTTTTGTTGGAAGATTATTTAGAGGTCCTCAAACTATTGAGGGTGTACATTTGGAGTTTCCTTAAGTTGTGTCAAACAAAGTAACAATATAAAAACCTGTTTGAAAGCACTTATTTTCGATAGATTTTTAACGCCCTCTCCCCTGCACATATTACAGCAAGATTAAAGATGGAAGACCTTTTTTATATTGGTCCTGTGGTATCAAGGAGATCCTTTGTAATGATACAGTACCACACGCCCAACCCCCAACTTACATTTATCAACATTATTCCATAAAGAGACCAATTACCCATCTCCCAAAAATAGCACTTTTTATTTTACATAATTTTTAAATTAAATTTTAATATTGCGATAAAGTAATAGATAATCGTTTTACTAACAAACGAAAAAAATATTAAAACTTGTCGTGGGGGGTTTGGAGCCCTTGACCCACCTCCGCTGGCTACATCCTTTGGGTAAGAGTGGCAAGTAAATATCGTGGGTACCGATCTTCCTGTAGCCAAAGGAGCAGAAGGAAAGTACAAAGTTTCTGAAGAGAACCGAGGAGAAATGTTTTGAACCCCTCTTTACAGAATACAGTAAGAATAGACCGTCGATTGCGGTTGTCTGCTAGAAGTGAGCAAAACGTTTTATAAGATATTCACCGGCATTGAAGATAAAGAAAAGCGGCTAGTCTAAATGCGTTTCCAAGAGAAAGGCCGATAAAAAATTAAAAAGTAATTTCAGTTAGTAGTGTAGGGCGTGTTGCGGCTGGCGGCGAAGCAGTTAGAGCGAAGCGAGCGGATGGGGCCGTGGGGAGTGGGGCAGAGCGCAACAACACCAGTCTGCTTTTTGCCCAATACTAACTTACCGTTATCATGTCCACCTCGATAACCCTTTACTCTCACGTTTTTATTCCCTCTTCGACAATCTTCCACTCAACGTTCAGTTACCGTACGTGAGAGGTTCACTCATTTTTGACTAAACATTTCTATTGGCTTTCATAACATAAGTGGTCTTTTACACTAATCGTTACTTCTCGGTTGTTGAGGTAAAGCGAAATTGTGTTTCAGTATACAGTATTCCCGCCAGAAAACTAACAACCGGTAGACTACTTCCGTATTGTGTTTAAACAACGCTGTCTAGAAAACCTTTACGGTGCACATGCCGGAGTTATCGTCCGTGTACTTTTCTTAAAAATAATCTGTTCTATGCAAATTTAAAAAAAGCGCAAATAAAACTGTCACTTACAGAACAAGCAACAAACTATCCCAAATTTAGGAAAACCTCAACAGACAAATCGTGTATTCTTTTAGGTGATACTCAGTTAATGCAGGATATTTTTTAAATTATTATATAAAACATTATTATTTAAAATTATAAAAATTATGTATCATGCAGAAGAATTGCGACCCTTTGCGATATTGACCTAAAAAATAGTAGTGCACTTCTATTTGTGCATCTGATGAGACAATGAGAAGCACATCTTCATTGAATGACTGCTTGATCTAAACCAAAAACCGACCTCTTTTGTAGGCTAGGTGCTTTTTCGTGTTTGATCGTTTTATTCGGTCGCTGATTTTTTTTATCTCTTAGACGGACTTGGGGTTCTAGATTCTAGGATTCGAATCTTTGTGACAGGGGTCAAGATCTCATATATCTGACAATTAAACGGAGAGTGAAATGGAAATAAACTCGACATTCATCCAGATTTTAAAAACTACCCCTAGGTGTTTATAAATATCTCCTCTCTTTTACTAATCAATTACAAAAATATCAATAACTAGTCCCATTTTTTAGTTAGACCTTGTTTTGATAATTTATATGTTTTCAACTAAATATTAGCTGATTCCACACCGTTCGTGTGCAGTTGAAATAATCCAGTCTAGTCAGACAGTTTTTTTGGCCAATCATCCCCGAATAGTAGAATAAAAAATTCCCCGTTCACAACATCACAAAATCAGTTTTTTATGCATTAATTTTGACCGCAAAACGCACGAGAAAAATTTTAAAATAACATATATAGCATTTTTTTGAAATTTTGTATAAAAAATATACTTTATTTTTCGTGATTAAGTAAAAAAGGGCCGTTACATTTTTTTTGTATTGATTGTTTTCTTCTGCTTTTCTGGATCTTTGAAAAAACTTGTTAATTGTAATATTTTAAAAACTAGAAGAAATTTCAAATTGCAGATTTCACATGAAAACCTTTTAATACAGGTTTCTAATAAGAGAAGCAAGTGACAGTTTTGAAACTGTTTTAGGCCCAAAATCAGTTTTTGAAGCGCAGTCGACGGTGAACGACGTAACTAATAGATGAAACTTGACAACATTAAATATTGTTGTTTCTTGTTATTGGCCGCATCAAACTTTTTTCCTATTTAATATTTGCTTCTGATCTTCCTATATGTTTATCCAAGATTCCTTCAGAGATGCATAACATTCTTTAAATACACTGGACATAAAAAAATTCTATTTGTCCTTCACGTATTAAAATTATACTTAGTTTACTTAAAAGGTTTGTGGGTCTAGACTTAAAAGGTCATTTGGTAATAATTTTCAAAAATGCCTTTTTTTATAATGTCGTAGTTTTTTAACTGACTATTAACTTGTCACTTTTGGAACGGTTTTATAAATTTAATACAAAATTTCCATACAATACCTCACCTAGATATAAAGATTGCTTTATATTTGTTTGAATGTTGCAAACGTTAAATTGGAACATCAAGATTGGTTAAGTGTGTATATTATTTAGTGGAATGCGTGTGAGTTTATTGATCAACAAAAAATTGTGGGTTTTTGGCAAAACTGACGAGGTTTCAAAAGAGACTCAGTAAAGTGTATGTTTTTATCATTTCGGTTTAGGGGTGAAATGAAATATCACAGAAACCTGCCGCCAGGTCGTACCGTAAAGACGGAGTTGTAAAAGTGTCTCGCCAAGTACCGGTTACCGTTTACCCAAGTGTTAACACTCAACAAACGGTTACCTAAGTACGCGCTCCAACTCCGTAACGCGTTTTTTAGAATTATGGCAGTGTGATTTGTTTTCCTGGAATTCCAAAGTACATGATTATGATTTGTAAATTTCCTCCTCCATTCATTTTACAGTTTCCACCATTGCGATGGTGTACTTATATACTAAGCATAAACAAACTCGACGTTACCCAAGTGAATGGTGGTTATACAGAGTGTCCGCGAAACCATCTCTGGACAAAGGTTATATCCCACGTTATTTGCTCAGGGTCAAGAACAAATATCATTTGCACCATATGAAACATTGGGTTCTCCGGAATGCTTTACTTTCCCTCTCTCTCCTCTCTTTGTCGGTATTTATGCGTGTTAGTAAAAAAAAAATAATTTTCATAAAAAATGGATAAATTTGACATATATGACCTCAAATGTGGGTCAAATGATTTAATGATAAACAAGTAACTAATGAAAAACCGAAAATATTATATAAACTTTAATATTTTCAAAATGATGGTCATCACAATTTTTTAAATTTGAAAAATAATTACAATTGTGTAGAGGATTTAATTCCGAAATCTAATGGACACAAAAATTATTGAAATCGGATAATGAATAATCTGACTTAAGAAGCAGATTCTAACTGTAACAATACATGGCCCACATTGAGGTTCTGAGTGAATAAGGCCAAAAATAATGACAAAAGTGAATAAACTAATATCTGCAGAATTGTTTAAAGTCTATCCGCGACTTAGATCTGAGTTCTTTTATTTGTAGATGATGAAGTACATTAAGATCTCTTGCAGTACATTAACTTTTATATGTAAATCATGTACAAAAATAAATACAACCAATAGAGTGTAATTGTTATCAAACTGGAAATATTAACAACAATAAACGGTCTTATGTAAAGCAATAACAAAGAAAAATATAAATAAGTTTTCTTTATTAACAGTAAACCAAAACCTGCTTGATATTAGCAGTTAATGCTTCACTTTAATGCAAAACAACTTCTTAAAATACCGAAAAGTAAAGGATTACTATTAACTAGGTTAACTGTTGTACTAATTAGAAGAATAATAACATGAGTTACATGAATGATTTATGAGTAATGATGTGAATGATGAGGTTATGAATATGAAATATCATGAGTAGTAAACCATGAGGTATAATACAAAAAGTAACAACTAGCCCAATCTTGCAATAATTGTTCATATACATAGTGGAAAGTAAATGAATTTCATTTGTTGTAATTATAATTTAGTACAACCCAAAAAATTAAAGTAGTCAAAACAATAAAATCCTTTAAAAATAAATTGCAATGAAAATCATATATTTAACACTAGATTAAGCGTTGTGAAAAATCAATCATCCCTTAGATAGCGTAAAGTCCTGAAATGTGTTTTATTTTTCACAGGTCTTGCATTTAAAGTCAATAGAGTGTGATATTCTGAAATTGTTTAATTGTATTCAGTTTTTTTGTACTTGTTGACTATTTTACTCCAAAACCGTTGATGTGGGTCATGCCTTGGGTGACCGCAGTAGGATCTGCCTCTCTAAATCAGTATATTTATGTATATAGAATATTCAATAATTTTTCTGTTAATATAGATTTTGATAGTGATGATGTAAAACTGTTCTAAAAGGTTTGTATCTTTTTGTTAATTTCTTGAAAAAAAATGAGTTTTTAAAATAATAAAATTTAAAAAACTTTTAATGACCGCCATTTTTAAAAATTATTAAAATTAATATCATAAATATTGTTAGTTTTTTGTGTAACTGTACCTTGTTTATTCATAAAAAATATGTTGCCAAGTTTGTGTTATAGATTTTAAATTATATGAGTTTTTTAAGATTACTAAAAACTTTGTATTAAACAACGACAATAACATACATACATGTTTTTTTATTAAATATAAGTGAAGCTAAGGCATCTAGAACGCACACACGTTTAATTTAGTGTAAATAAACAAGTAAATGAGTATTATTTTATGAGAATTACTCTTGAGTAATTAAACGTGGTATACCTTTAGTTTCAAGAGAGTTAGGGACAACTGTATAATAGCCTACATTTAATTGACAGGATTACACAATTAAAAAATTGAAGTATATTTGAAAATGTTTTAAACTGTACAACGTCTCTGGCCTCTCTTCCTGCGTCGAAGTGTAATACAGAATACAGTTTACAATACAT
>NW_025778559.1:0-53707 GCF_021130785.1 Homalodisca vitripennis
CAGTACGTACGGATCTGAGAACGTAAACCTCACGGTGTGTACTTAAGTTCTCTGCTGTGCAATCCAGAAAGAAATATGAAGTATAAATTATATAAAATCGTAACTTTACTTGAAATAATACGTTGTTTAATTTAGATTTTTTTTTTTTCAGTGGAGCAGTTAAAATTAGGGTTCCAACGTCTAACTGAAAATGCATTTCCTCCACAACGGAGTTCACCTTCAGCTGCAGGCTTTGACTTAAGAAGTGCATATGATTATATAGTACCGAAATTTGAGAGACAATTAGTTAAGACAGATTTAGCAATTAAATTACCTGATAATTGTTATGGTAGAATAGCACCTAGGTCTGGGTTAGCTCTTCATAATTTTATTGATGTTGGAGCAGGTGTAGTTGACAGAGACTATACAGGAAATGTGTGTGTTCTTCTATTTAACCACTCTAATAAAGACTTTGTTATTAAAAAAGGAGATAGAATAGCACAGCTTATTTGTGAAGTAGTATTATATCCAGACTTATATGAGATTGCAAACGTAGGAGAGACTGTGAGGGGATCAAATGGGTTTGGGTCTAGCGGTTTACAGTAACAATCATTTTAAAATCATGTATACTTTATAAAAATATATTATTCTAACACAATTTTAGTTTTCTAATCAAAATTTTTTAAAGTTTAACAGATGAACTAATTCTATTTTTCTTTTTAATATAGAAAAATGGAGCAAATCGTTGAGCAACAAATGGTGGAATCCGATAACGAATCGCAGATTTCCGAAGCCGTAGACCAGAATACAAAGAAATCTACATCTAAAAGTGGAGGTGAATTCATCAGTTTGGTAATATTAATTCAAAATTTATATGCAATTGGTTTGAGTTCCTTAGAAATGTGGGAGAAGACGATCTACGGGCTTATGAAATGTGAAATATTAAAAAACAATTTCCATGCAATGGCTTTGGTATTCGATCTAAGTCAACTGATGAATGTCTTTCATACTCATGTTCATACCGACTCAATTGACTTAAGTCAGGAAAAGCTTCCTCTACTGGCTGCACAAATAAGACCATACGAGGAAATAATAGCCATTTTAAAACCATTATTAAGTAAGAAACCTCTAAAAGGAAAAAAATATGCGACTGAAGTTGTAAATACTGTAATCCATAGCATAAACTTGATTCTTTCAGGCCCTTCTACAGAGGAAGAAGAAAAGATCTCTAATAAGAGAGGAAACTCGAAAACAGCTAAGAAGGAAAAAAATGTTAAAAAGCTTAAAAAATCTAGATTGAGTTCAATCTCTTCATCCTCTTCTTCTAGTTCCTCATCTTCATCGGACTCACCTAGCGAATCTGATGATGATGATGATGATGATTTCAGTTCGCTTTTTGAAATTGATAGGAGAAGTAATACAACATACATTAGTCAAGAACTACAGTTCTTGAAGAACAGTAAACGACATAAAATTGTAACCCCTGGCGAACAAGGCTCCCACTTAATCAAAATAGAAATTACATCAACTAAAGATTTAAAAAGTTGCAAGAGTCCTAAGGACTTTTGGCAGAAGGTTTCGAAAAAAGGAGTGTTTCTTTTGAATACCGAAAATGAAGATGATAGTTCTGCTTTAGACAAACTAAATAAATTATTATGTGTTTATGGTAAAAAATTAAAATCAATAAGTAACATTAAAAAAACGGTTTACAAACCACAAAATTTAGGAAAAAGGAAATAAAAGCAGATTATAGCTGAGATTTGGTAACTGATTCCAGAAAACTAGACATGTGTATTTGGGTTTAGAAATAATGTAGTATAATTTTAGTTCGAGGTTGTATGACTTACCACAATTTTAGTTAGTTCTATTCAAAAACACTCCTTTTGTCATAGAATAAGAATTTTAGTTTGTTTTAGAGAAGCAGATTAAGTTCGAAGTTGTAACTTTATGTATTGATTTTCTTTTTTTTTATAAATATTCCTCACTTTCAGATTTATTTGTTCGTGACCTTCAGTAACCTAGCCTGCTTATATCCTCATCACAAAAATGTCTAAAAGACCTTTGTCAAGCACTTCAAGAGATGAGTCAATGGAAATTGATTTTCACCGTGAAAGTAGCAGAAAAAAGCAACGTCTTGAAGCTTGTCACAGTGGTAACGTTTTTGTAGAACTTAAGAGTGCTTTTAGAGGAATTTTGAAAACTTATTACCTCAAAAACGGATGCGATGAGGTAAAAGACATTGCTTTGTTTTTAGAATCACATGAAGTAAAACTTATAGAATTGGTAAATCAACAGTTAAGTGTTAATGGTGCAGTGAAATTTAATCTTGTGTTTGAATGTACGTATATTAAACCACTTAGTGAAGAAACTCAGGCAAGAGCCTTTAAGACTAAGAATAAAAAGATTTTGTATGACTCTTCAATTAATTCAATAGTTAAAAGAATGTACAGAAAGATTTCTCAAGAAGAAAGCGAGTATCTTGACAAAGGAAGTGGTTGGACACTGTATAAAATAGATGGTATTCTCGTAAGATTTAGTAGGTACAGACCTCTCAGAGGTAGTACGTATATTTCACTACCTCAAATCATTGAAAATAAAAAAGCAGTAATAAATCCAAAAAATTTACATGATAATCAGTGTTTTAAGTGGGCCATCATTTCTCGATATGTAAAAGGTTCTCACCGAGAACGTGTAAATAACCGATATCTCAACTTACAGAATAAATTCAATTTTGAAGGAATAAGTTTTCCCACACCACTTAATCAAGTAAAAAAATTTGAAAAGAATAATCCCAATGTAAGTGTTAATGTTTATAGTTTCAACGAAAGTGAGGATGTTTATCCATTGAAGGTATGTGACAAGGAGCTTAAGGAACATTTCGATCTGCTTCTCTTCACAAACAATATAGGTATAAGTCATTACTGTTATATAACTAATTTTTCTAGATTAGTTAGGTCTCAGATAACTAGTCATGAAACACAAGCTTCTTTCTGTAAGAGATGTTTTAAACACTTTCAGGGATCTAATTCTAAAACACAGTTAAAGAATCATATAAAAGATTGTATTTCACATAAACCTATTAAAGTTATTATGCCTGTTGACAGTGATGATTCGGACGAACCGTTGTTTTTATCTTTTTCAAATTTTCATTACAAATACCCAGTACCTGTTGTAGCTTATTGCGATTTTGAATCTATTCTAAAAAAGCATTTAGCTGAAGAAAAGTTGTCTCAACATGTAACTGTAAAATCTATTCACGAGCCAATGAGCTTTTGTGTGTATTTTGCTTACGATAAAGACAGTCTACCTGATGAAATATTAAATAGCTTACCGAATGAACCATATTTGTATAGAGGACCTAATGCCTCGGCTAAATTTGTAGAATATATAGTAAGCATGGCAAAACTAATTGGTGATTTATTAGATGTAAACAAATCAATGCTACCTCTTACTCAGGAAGAAAAAGAAAGAGTTAAGTCAACCACTCATTGTGAATGCTGCAATTCGGAGTTTACTGAAACTTTCAACCAACCTTGTAAAGATCACTGTCATTTGTCAGGACGTTTTAGATCAGTTTTGTGTTATGCTTGTAACTTAAAGCAACAAAATCAAAAGTTTCTTCCTGTAGTAATTCACGGAAGTTCAAATTACGATAGTCATTTTATAATAAAAAATCTAGGTTGTAATGAAAGAAAAGTTGAAGTAATTCCGAATACCAAAGAAAAATACATTTCATTTGTTAAGCATACAGAAAGTGGAATTAAATTAAGATTTGTTGATAGCTTTAGATTTATGGGAAGTAGTTTAAGTTCGCTTGTACAAAATTTAAGCTTAGACCAATTTAATCATACAAAGATGTTTTTTAACAACGAAGACTTGTCATTAGTTACTAGAAAGGGTGTTTATCCATATGAGTTTACAGATGCTTGGGAAAAACTTGATTTAACTCAGTTGCCAAGCAAGGAATGTTTCTATAACACTATGACTCTAAATGACATCAGTGAATCAGATTATGAACATGCTAAAAAGGTTTGGAATAGTTTTCAATGTAAAACACTAGGTGAATATAGTGATCTTTACCTTAAAAACTGATGTATTACTTTTGTGTGATGTATTTCAAAACTTTAGATTAGTATGTCAATCAAACTACGATTTGGATCCTGCTCATTACTTTAACCTTACCTAGTCTTACTTTTGATGCTATGTTAAAATTTACAAACGTAAAACTTGAACTTATTGAAGACTATAATCAATATCTTTTCATTGAGAAAGGTATAAGAGGTGGTATTACACAGTGTGTAAAACGCTATGCAAAATCTAATAATAGTTACATGGGTAACGCCTTTGATCCTGGAAAAGACAGTTCATTTTTAATATATATAGATGCAAACAACTTATATGGATACGCAATGTCAAAACCTATACCAAAAGATTCTTTTAAATGGTTAACCAAAAAACAAATTAAGACATTTGATGTTTTGTCTGTACCTGATAATGGGGATGTTGGTTACATAATTGAGTGTGATGTAAAATATCCTCATCGTTTACATGACAAACACAATGACTTACCGTTCTTGTCAGAAAACAAATGTCCTCCAGGATCAAAGCAAATCAAACTCCTAACTACTTTACAACACAAAAAGAAATACGTTTGTCACTATTTAGTTTTAAAGCAAGCTTTGAATCATGGATTAAAACTAAAGAAAATCCGTAGAGTATTGAAATTTAATCAAAGCACTTGGTTGAAACCTTATATAGATTTCAATACTAAAAAACGAAAAGAAGCAAACAATAGCTTTGAGAAAGAATTTTATAAGCTTCTTAACAATGCTATGTTTGGAAAAACAATTGAAAATATAAGAAAACGTACTAATCTTGAACTGGTAACTGATTCCAGAAAAGTAGAAAAACTTGTTTCTAAACCTGGGTTCAAGAACAGAATTGTCTATGGTGAGAATATTTCAGCCATTGAAATGGTAAAGGATAAATTGTATTTTAATAAACCAATCTATATAGGTTTTACTGTTCTTGAATTATCTAAATTGCATATGTATGATTTTCACTATAATGTAATTAAACCTTTTTATTCCAATAAGATTGTTAACGTACTTTATTTAGATACAGATTCCTTTTTTTATGAAATATTCACTCCTGATGTGTATGAGGATTTCCTCAACCCAAACTTAAAGTGCTTTCTTGATTTGTCCGACTACCCTAAAGATCATAAATGTTATGACGAGACAAACAAGAAAACTTTAGGAAAATTCAAAGATGAATGTGTAAGTATTCCTATTTTAGAATTTATAGGTTTGAAACCTAAATTGTACACATATACAACTATGAATAATGAATATCTTACAACAAGTCAGGGTCATAGATTGAAAAAAGCCAAAGGTATAACAAAATCAGTTGTAGATAAAAAAATTCACTTTAATGATTTCCTGAACTGTTTGAATAATAAAGTCAATTTAAGATGTGATGTAACATTATTTCAATCAAAAAAACATAATATCAAAACATTATCAGTAAACAAATTGGCATTAAATTATGATGATGACAAAAGAAGTGTTTGTGAAGATGGCATCAATACAATTGCTCATGGACATTACCAACTAAAATGATGTTAACAATATACATTCACCTGTTGTTATGTAAATATTGTAAATAAAACTGATTGCATACTAATAATTATGTGTTGTTATTTTTTTTCCTATTCTAATTTAAGAGTACCAAGGAAAGTAAAGAGACAAAACATTGTAAATAACATTTTGTTTATTATATTTGATTTTTGAATTACATAATTTTCTTTACATTTCCAGACAATGGTAAATATTGAAAAAAAGCATCATGAATTATCAAACAATATGCAGCTGTATTAGCAGGTACTTCAGCAGAAGTTTGAATTTCTAGACGTATATCAAGTGATCCAGTCTTTAGTGTTTCTAATTGTTTAGAACAGTCTATAACAAATAAAGGAGTTTTAGCTAAAAATGTTTTTTTATCGAGACAAGGTTGATCATCACATCCTGAATAATAAGAAGATTGAAATCTTGTATACAAGTCATACATTAGTGATTTATTCCCATTCAAGTTATCATAAGGATAGTATTTGCTGTTGAGGTACAATTTAACATTTTCCAAACTACAAAAATCTAAATGAGATGCATTTTTAGCAGCATTGTCTTTACGATTTGTTTGAAAACCTAGTATGACGTAGCGTGGCTTTTCCATAACTGAACTAGTTTTAACTGTCCATGTTTGAAACTGCGAGGCTGGTAAAGATGGATATTCGTTTAATTGCCATCTTCTAAAAGGAATAGAAATGGGTTGATCTTTATCTACAACTTTTAAAAGAGATAATTTTATATTGTCTTCAACTTGTACGTAAGGTACTTTCCAAATAACTTTTGTCAAATTTATTTTAAAATCATGTAAAGCAGCTCCACTCTGAATGATAGCATTCTTATCACTTGATGCCCTCAAAAGTACCAATTCCTGTTTAACATTTAATAAAATATGATTATAATCTTCTACAAATCCAAGAAGCAATTTAAGTGGTACACAAAAAGAAAAGTTAGTTTTATCACTTAAATTTTCTACTGATGTAATTTTCCAACCATCGAGATGTAAGTATATTTTTCATTGTAGTCGTAATACCAACATTTTTAACTCTATCAATTTCTGTACCACACAGTTCATATCGTATTTCATCAAACAAAAATTACATAGCATTATTTACCAACTCTGTAGTTATATCATCAGAATTGTCTGCAGCCTTTATAATTTTTCCCTCAATGAGAAGGAAACTTCGACTTGGTAATGTGTATACATCTTGTTGGTGAACTGGTATTCTAATTTCGTCACTATTCTTTAATGAATTCGAAGAGTATGGATTGTGAGAATGCCATTCAATATTAATTACTGAATCATCAAAATTTACATTTTCACCAATATCCAGTATCCCGTTCATGATGATAAAGGTGATTTAAATATTCCTAGTGAGTTAAGAAATATGCGGTTCCTCAATGTTAACGGCTTCACTGTTAGAGGAATACTGAAATTTGGTGTAGTATGAAAGGTTTTAACTAACTTTTTTTTAGAAGATGTAGAGGTTGAGTTAAACACCAAGCCCATAGTTATTTTCCTGCTTTCTCTCTAATGTGAACGCGTAAATTAATGTTTTCACCTCTGAAATTAATTAAATCTCCGTTCTGATCTTCTAGTTTTATATTAAATTCTGATAAATTATTTTGTTTGTAAATTGGAAGATATTGTACTGATTCAGGTCTTTCAACAATTTTAAATCCAGGTCCAACCACTGGATAAAATTCATGTAATACGTGTCCTTCGATTCCGTCTCTATATGAACCTCCTACAATATTACAAGTGATTCGTATGATATCAACTTTGTTAATGATCACTTGACTTGATGATACGTGCCATTTATTTGCATCCAATATCTTGATATCTTTATCTATAAACCCAAGTAACGAACCTAAATTGTGAGGTTTTCGAAACGTCTATTTTCTTAGAACACCATATTTCACTATTAAGACAGTGTATTGTTGTTTGCTTTTAACTTGAATGTTGTAGTTGGATCTATTTCTTTCAATTTATTGTTAATATACTTATGAATGTCTTCTATTTCATAAGATCCTGTTGGAAGAGGTATTGTATTGGAGCCGATGTAAAGTATGTTATTGATATTTCTTCAATATTGGGAATTGAATTGTAAGTCATTAAATCAAAAAAACCCATTTCCCAGTCATTAGATCTTGATAAATCTAAAGGAGGAAATAACGTACACTTGAGATCAGACGATCTTCCTGTAACACAAATCATTTCTTCACGAACAAAAAGTCTAAACACAAATGACCATAGTTAAAAGTATTTTCCTTCTGCCTCGGAAAGTAATTGTATTTGATTGTGACGTGATGGGGTCCACTGTTAAAATAATCCTCTAACTCGGTCGGTGGTCTTAAATTACCAAAACTGTCAAAGTATTCTACGTTATATCCACGTTTCACATAACATACCCAATGTGTACCTTTTCCATTTATACTATCTAAATTAACAACTGCAGATTCATTGTCGTTAATTTTAGGCGGTAACAGGTCTCTCATAAATAATCCTCTAAAGTATGATAACTATAGAAGCTTAGCACATTTTAAAAATGTCGAACTGTGATAGCAGTTTATTAGGAAGCTCATCTATTATTTTTGATGAGTATTTTTTTTTTTTTTTTTAATCCTGATCCAGAATACGGTTTTAAATATAACCCCTTTCCCTTTAAGGTTTTTTTAATTTGCTTTGTTTTGTTCTTGTTCGTCTTTGTTTTCTTATTATTTTTTATATTTTTATTTGTTTTCATCTGTTTCTTCTTCTGTACTGCTTTCTTCTTCTTCTTCTTTATTGATCCACCACTTAATTTAGATTTCGCTTTCATAATATTTGTAACTGCCCACGCTGCGGCTTTTTCACCTACACTTGAATCTGATGCTTTAAATCTATTCCAAGCCTTTTCAGCTAAGATTCTGTCAGCGTATGCTCTGTGATTATTATCTTGATATTTTAAGTACGCTATATCATGTTCCTTACAAGCTGCGTCTAAACCGTTAATTCCTGGATCGTTTCTACTTAATCTCTTTTGTAAATCTGTACCAGGACGCAGTACTGATAACCTCCAGGTAAATGTAATTCAAAAGGTAAAATGTCAATCCCTCGATTTATAATAGTACTTGCAGTTTTTTCCAATTGTACTTAACAGTCCAGAGCCACAATAACGACTGAAGCGGTTTTTTCGCGCAGCCATTACTTAAATACATCTAAGAGACGTCTTCACTTACTGGGGACTCTACTTTAACTGAAAAAAGATCAAACCAATTTACGTTTTTATATTTTATAACTTTATTTAACCATTCGGATTTAGTCATCTTTTTCTTACTCCTTTTGTGAATTTGATAATAAATTGCGTAGGTTATGTCGGCAATATTTTCTAGAAAATGTAATTGGTTCACAGCGTCGTACAGAGACTTAGGTTTGGACAGATTTGATATGGTAGCACTCTTTGCATCAAGTTCTTTAGTCGTTTTATTAAGTATTAATGTGTTATCTCTTAAATATTGTACATTAACAGCATGTTTTATTGAAGTATTTTAAATTTACAATGTCCTACTCCTCAACCGGTTCACTAGCACATTTTTTGCATCAAACTTTCCATTTTCAATCCTTAAACAGTCTTCGATGGAATCTTTTAAATATTGCACGTTAACTACATCTTGTAAATTTGAAGGTTTTCCAACATTTGATATTTTTAGATTTTTTTGCATTAAACAAACTCCCATCTTTGGTCCTTAACAGACTATTGTTTTTGATATAGTTTAAATTTACAACATCGTTCTTGACGGTTGGTTCTCTGACATTACACAGTTTCTTATTTTGCATATCATAATTGCCTTCGATAGTAAGTTCGAACCCTTCTCCTTTTGGACCTCTAAGAAACTTAGTCGATCGTGAATGGTGACCAAATTTATCAACACTCATGATACATGTATATCATGTGAGGAATAGAAATAAAATGAACAATATTCAACTTGATAATAATATTTATTTATTTTTTCACTACAACGTTTTTTTGACAATACAGGTTCTAATTCAAGTAGTTCTTCAATGATTGAGTTGATTTCATTTGAATGACCTATGTTCCCTGCTTGTTGAGATGCTAATAATAACCTCAATCGATCTACAAGTTCATTTGGAGCGTTAAAATAAACATAATTAGGTGCGGTGTTTGTTAAATTAATACCGCTCCCGGTAGCTTCTTTATTTACCAAATCAGAATATGTTGACATGTGATGGTCTTCAAGTGTTGGTACACGATTAATCAGAGGAGCAATTATATTTTTATATTTACTTCCTCTGTTAGATCTGATTTTTCCTGTTGCTGAATAATTCACTCTATAAACGTTAGTTTCTCTCAAAATGTCAGCATATGCATTTAAATCCAGTATAAATATAATCGTTTGGAATGTTCATAACTATTAATTCATAAAGACCGGGTGTACCTTTATACCTTTTTCTATCTATTAAAATATCATCAACATGAATATCTATTCGTTTGTCTCCTATCATCCAATAATCACCATCGATTCGAATACCATAATTATGGTCTAGAGTTTTACCTCCTTGTATAAGTTTTAGAAAATAATCTCTAGCAATTTTCCCCTTAAACTCACGTTCTTCAAATTCCTTTGCAAGTTTTTTTCCTTGAGGTGTTTTTAATAATTCCTGTCCACTTGTTGACTCGTATACCATTTTCTCGTCAAATTGCTTTGGCGGCGGTGGTGTATTCATTTCAATATCGTTATTATCATTTGTTAATTCAGTTTCCATATAAGAATCATGACTTGCTAATCGTTTTGCAGAAAGAAGCTCTTCACTATTACCATCGTCATATTCATAATCACTCTCATAATCAGGTTGAGTTGGAAGATTTAGGTGAGGCTTTCTCTTAACTCCTTGAGGATGTTGAGGTAAGTAACGTTTCGCAGGTGTTTCTTCATGGTCTTCTAAAATTTTCCTCTTAAGTTCTTTCTTAACTTCTTCTTGTTGTTGTTGTTGTTGTTGAAGCTGTTCACCCTCCTCAACTAGTTTTTGTAACGGTTCTGATATTGGTTTTAATTTGTTTTTCCACATATCTTCAGTTTCTATAAGGTCACGTTTAAGTGTTCTATGTTTTCGTTTTATATTTTTTCGGAGTTCTGTAATTTCTTTGATAATATCTTCTTTTGTTTTGTTAATTTTTTCAATTGGTTCACAATGATTGTCCTCTGTTGCTTCACTCTCCATCTTTACTCCTTGATCGTCAAACATCGACTGAAGGAGTAAATGAGATGCAAAACGATTTGTAACCTCCTCCTTTATAGTGTTACAAACGTATCAAATCCTGATCGATAACGTCCTTTATTAACTTGACTTTCTCTATCGATAACAATAAATTTATTGTTTCCTTGATCCCATACCCTAAAGCAAATAGTTTTAAATGTATCGAAACTCATGTCAGGGTTTACATGATCATGGTAGATATGTTGCAAGTTACGATCATCTTGTTTGAAAACAACTATAAAATTAGCATTATCACGCACCAACTGTTTTGGAATGTAACTGTACGTTTGACAAACATAAAACGTATCAACATCATTATGTCTTCCCATGGAGAAGTAATGTTTTATATTAGTTTGTTTACCACACGCTATATCATCAAAAATCATTACGGAATTCGGTTTCACTTCTTGGGTGTGGGACTTCATCGTTGTCTGAAAATGAAAAGTATCCAATCTCAGGAAGTTTTTTTAACACACATTTCAAAAACTCATACTTTGATTGATACAATGATTTCGAGAATATATAAATATTCTCAAAAAACAGACCTTGCGGAGAAAATAATAAATTTAACATTAAGTTCGTTTTTTCCGCAGTTGGAAGGACCGCAAATTATACATCTTATAGAATTAGGTAATAATTTACCATGATGTTTTTTGTATTCTGAATTCTTCTCCTTTATTATCATATCTAAATTTATAACAGAAAAATTATTTTTTTGTTTTTCAAACTTCATTATAGAAGATCTACTTTATCAATCCAACTGTCATGTGAATTATCAAATCCTAACCAACGCACTAAAACTTTATCACCTTTTTTCCTAACAATCTTTTGTACTAAATACGTGTCTTTGTAATTGGTTTTGCTTAGTTCCTCTTGATAGAATCCTCCTTTAATGACATTTCCTTTATCATCTCTTAATATATATGTAATAGGTTTCGTTAACTTTACTTTATATACAGTATAAATTTCATTGCTCCATTGAGGAAAATAACCTTTAGTAAACACTTTAGATTTTTTGCTTACTCTAACTGGATCACCAACTTTGAATCTTTGTTTTAACTGAGGGGTTTTACGGGTTTTAACAATCCTTAATAAAATATCTCTCTCATTTAGATTTGTTACATCAACAGGTTTGACTCCTATAGATCTTTGAACAGTATTGTTATATACGTTTAGAAGCTTTGGTAATAAACCGAGCCAGCGGTAACTACCTTGTTCACTAAACGCTCTCCACATTTTACTTTTCAGTGTGCGGTTAAACCTTTCAACGATTACAGCTTTTTTATCTGAGAATGTATGATAATGATTTATGTTATACTTATTTAACAATGATTTAACTCTAGAATTGAACCATTCAGTTCCTTGGTCAGTCTGAAAATGTTTCATAGGATATTTTAATAATATTGGTTTTAGAGCTTTCTCAATTTCAATTCCCATTTTAGACTTCAACGGTATAGCAATCGCAAATTTACTGAAACAATTAATGATTGTCATTATATATTTAAAACCCTTATTTTGTTTTTGAAATGGAATCATTTCCACCAAATCAGCTTGATACAGATCATTAATACCCTTAAGTTCAACATGACGAGTATGAAAATTCCTACGTGCTTGTTTATGCAATTCTCTTGCTATACCTGCTCTTACGCTTAATGTATTCATCATGAGGTGTATAACAAAAGTGAAAATAATAACGAAATATATTACACATAAATACTATTTATTTTACACTTATATAACAAGTTTACAAAATGGTGAACCTTTCTTGTGTTCTTCTTGCGGATCATCTTGAGGTGACCAGTGATCCAGTGTAACGCCACAGCTGATACACGTAGTTGCATCACCATCTCCAGTGTAGAATAATCCTGTTTGTACCATTTTCTCCACAGAAGGGTAAGATTTAGGCCAACGCATGAAAGTTTCTCTCATCATTTCTTCTGTTTCCAAAACAGATTTCTTATATTTATCATAATTACTATAACCTTCTTTTATAAAATTGCTCATTTCACAGTCAGGATTGTTGATTTTATGTATAAAATTTACATGTCTTATGGTGAGACTTGAGTTATCTGACTGCCACCCGCATCCACAGCAAACAATATATTCAAAACATTTTGATCGGTAAAATCCTGACGTTATTAAATCCTTTTTACTGAAATTGAACATTCTGCAGCACTCATCGTAGCTGTTTTCTGTCATCATTGTTTACAATAAGACCGACAAGCCAATACTGTCAATTATTTCACAATAGAGTTCATTTATCTATGAACTTTGTACAGATGATGATGTAACCTTCTTGGTTAGACAATAATTGCAATGCCTTCTCTTCGGAGTATTTGTATTATCTGGATAATGTTTCGTACACTTCATACTTAATAAAATATCCACATCATATTTCATTTTATCTGGAAGCTTATCATACACGTTTTCCACGTCCTCAGAGTGGTTTACAATAAACTCTTTTGGAAGACACTTGACTAGTTCCACTGTCATGTTCTTGTATCCTTTATAGTAACACTCTTTAATAGCCAAATTTACTTTTTCAACTCTTTCCTCCACCAATTTTTGGTTTTTCAACCAATTTAACAAAACATGAACATTGACATAAGCACAGTTGTGAAAGGTATGATTGAAATTACATTCTTTCATCAAGGATGGCTGGAAGAAATAAGATCTTAAAGTTGCTAAACACGGACAACCGAGATCTTCTAAATTCACAACATTTACATCAAAATCTGATAATAAATTAGTGATAAACTTCTGCTTTTCATTTCCTTTCACGTAAACGTTACCATTTAAATTCAAATTTTTAAATATATCCTTCAGTTCATTGTATTCTCTACAACCTGATCCCCAAAACAGTCCATGATATTTTCTTTCTAACCAAATTACTTGTTTTTGAAGTTTATGAGGAAGTTCATCAAAATCACATGGCGGTTGAAACAGATGAAGTTCATATACTTGTGCATCTGTAGATATAAGAGCTAGTTCTTTCACTATAAACTCGTTGGAAACATTTTTAAAACCTTGAAAATCTATAATAAACTCGTCGCGTTCAACCTTATAATTACACCATTTAACTGTTGTATCCTCGTAATATAGTCTTCAATATCTTTTTTAAAAGATTCATTAATTTCTAAACATTCATCAAATTATTGACAACAATTATTTTCCGAATTCGAATTGTAATAAGTGTAATTGTCTTCTGATGTTAGGATCTCTTCAGAGGAGTTCATTCCTTCTCCACCATATAAATCATTTAAATCGTATTCACTGTCATCTTCAAACGAAAGTGTTGCTCCAGTGGGTTCATCTTTATGAAATTCACCACTTTTCTCATGTGTAATATTTAAATAATTCAAGCTTAGTAACGGTTGATCAGATGATTGTGGCGAATAGTATAAATTTATTTTTGTTTTGTTTGGTATTGCGTGAGCTATATGTGTGCTCCCATTAATCCAATGTTGAGATGTAAAATTATGTTGACTATAAACAACACAAACAACATGAAGGAAGAGTGCGTATGTTGCACTTAATATCACCATGATGGAGCAAATTATAATAATAAATACCATTGTGAAGTTTTCCATTTATAACAACTAAATATGATTAATAAGCACATTATTATCCACAATGAGTCATAGCCTAACTACGAACACAATCGAATTGCACAACAAAAACAGTAAATTCTGAAAAATCTTTAACGAGATACCGTTCACGCTTGTAATTGCTGTTTGGTATATTCATATTTAAAGTTTTTACGCACACATTTTTATACCCCTCATCTAGAGGATTAGGAGGCACATGATCGTTAACTGTCGTTGCTTTCACTTCAAACTCAATGTCTAGTATATTAAATTTGGGTACTGACAATATCTCAGTTCATTAAAAGTGATATCATCAATGTTCATGAATCGAGTATCCACAAACTCTTTGTTTTTATACAAACGGATCGTTACTCACGCGTTCATAATAATAATGATATTGAATCACAACGCGAGTATTTCCCTCACTAGATGAAACTTGAGAGTTCTGAGTTGGTTCACTGCTATTACGTGAAGTGGTTTGAAATGTTTGAGCCTTGTACCATTTAGAATCTCCGAAAGTCCACTTGGTAGACGATACGAATCCACTCTGAACAGGTCGAATTTCTCCAGTTTTTCTATTATAACATTAAATAATCGTACCCTAGCATCTCACACAAAATTTTCTTCTTGTTGACAAGTGTAAACAATAACATCACTGACGTCAGTAACGTCCGTGAACCTGAGGTCAGTAGACCGCGATACGAAACGTAAACAATAGTGGCGCGTGCTAATCTCCGATAAGACGTATCAAAATGCTTTTTAATTGAGCTCAAGGTTATCTGGCGCGTACCAAACCGGAAAAAGTCGAAGGTTATCTTTGATAAGCCTTATCTAATTGATTTTTAATTGGGGTCGGGGTTATCTAGCGCGTGTTTATCATAGGAATGCGGAAAAGTTCAGAGGTTATCACTGATAAGGACCCCCCGCAGAGAGATAACATTCTGTCCTAGAACCTACAATTTACTACTACTAGTATCGAGAAAATAATTTAACAAATTACTTTGCAACAGTTTATATAAATATTATTCATTTTTCTCTTTATGTCTCTATCGCTTTATTGATAAGTGCTTTGCGGTATAACGGTACTTGAGGTTGTGGTGTTTTGCATGCGGTTTTGTGTTATTTCAGATACTCTAGTTTTGCTTTCACCGCGTAACGATGTAGGTCGAATTTTCCTTCGATACATATACTGTGATTCCCCCGTCCACTTATTACGAGTGGTTTCACGTTGTGGTATCAATCGATACAGTGACCTTAGAAATAGAAATTCATGCGTATCCATTCGAGAGTGATTCAGGTGATGAACACACCGTATGATATGGTTATGTTCTAAGGTAAGGCTCTTCCTTTCTTTTAGAACTAAATGGTATTACATGTTTACGTTGGTTACAAAGGGACGCTATTTGCTTTTTTTTTATATATATATTATCTAATTATGGTTCTCTACACCGTGACCTAGTTCTTAAAGCTGGTCCATCATCAGGAGCTATCTGTGGTTGTATTACTTCTCCTCTATCAGGTTCCCAATCTACATCTCTTGGGTCGTCAGGGGTTTCATAAACTACACTTTCCTCCGATTCAAATTCCACGGGTTCTATTTCGTGTACTATGTCGTCAACAAAAATATCATCTACCAAAATAGGACCGTTAACCCAATTTAATTCTCCCGTTAAGATTCCATCTGATTCTAGGAGTTCGTACTTGTCTAAACTGTTTCCTTCCTCAACTATTTCGGTTCTTTTTGTATTAACATTGTTTTCTTGTTTTATATCTGGATTTAAACATGGCTTTAATCTATTTACATGTAAATTTGTAAGTCTACCGTTGATATCAATTTTGTACATTAATTCGTTTATTTTGTCTACTACTACATGAGGTCCAGACCAATAGCGTTTAAATTTCGCTTGCGCTCCTTTCTTAATATCTGGATGATAGACATAAACGGTACTACCTACGTCAAATTGTTTTATTTTCGTGCCTCGATCATAATATTCCTTGTTCTTTAATCTTGCTTCTTCTGTTAATTTCGCTGCAAATTCGTTTGCCTCTTTAATTTTATCCGCTAAATCTTCCACTGGCGTTCTCTTGTCGCTTGAATAAGTATAGTCATCGTCCAAAGGAAGTCGCATTTCTCTACCGTGCATAAGATAAAATGGTGATTGCTTTGTGACAGGATGCTTGGCATTCCTGAGTGCCATCAGCACATATGGAATATAGCTATCCCAGTTTCGGTTGTCTTTCTTAACATAGTGGGACACCATAGCAGCAATTGTACTATGTTGTCTCTCACACAGACCGTTACTCATAGGATGCATAACAGTTGTCTGTATTTTAGAAATTTTAAGTAACTTACACAAGCTCTTTTAGGCTACCAGACCCTTCCTGTTTTCCGAATGCACGTTTTTTTGAGCATTTATTTGCATAGTGACCTTTTTCATGACATTTGTAACATTCTACATTCAAATTGGTACGTCCATATCCGGAATTATTATTGTGACAATTTTCCCTAGAACTTTGACCTCTGTTGTTGAAATTTGGATATCCAGCTAAAAAGTTTAAAGTAATTCTGAAGGAAGGTCCAACTGATTTTTGTTTCGGAATATGACAGCCATTAAATAATCATAAATATCTTTTAACAGTTATTACCGAGTGATCAAAACCGGTGTATCCTATATTCGATTCCATAAACAAAATAGTCTGTTGTGTCGGTCGACTGGACGAGCACGATATGCTGCGTTCGTTTTCCCGGAAGGTAGTTTAATCGGCCCTGGATGCGTTTATCGGATAATTGGATCTACTGGGCGGCAGTGGTTGATTGGCTTGGTTACTGATTTATGTGTTATGTTTCAGGTGGCCTGTACAATTGACTTTTATAACTATTATAATAAACTGTACAATTTATCCAGGCGTTTTATTTATTTGAAATTCCCACCCCATTCGTTTTATTTTTTTTTAATTAAAAAAAATACTATATACTTGGTGTGACCAAGTGGATGAGTGATGACGATCAAGCTAAATACAAATTTCATCACAGAGTGAAAACAAATTGTTAACTACAATTATGACATCCGTCCGTTTATTTATTGACGAAAATAAAAGGCCAGACGGCGGCGTTCTCCCGTATAATGGAACACACCGTGGTACTTTCAAGTGTTCTTGTGTAAAAACCATTAAACCACCAGTGGAAATACTCCGACCTTACCGTCCCAAAACAATCCCTAACGAGGAAGATGATTACGATACACATGAATCACCCCAAGTTTTCTGAATGGATCGGCCGATTAGAACGACATTCTTATACTCTTATCCGACGACGAGTACGCGGCAGAGAGGAGGGATGAAGCTCTCAGAGAAGCAGCGATACAAGAACGAAGACCGCCGTCAGAGAGTTCAAGAACACTATCTCCGACAGTCCTCAATACATTCCGATTTCATTTCGGTAATCACCTCAAGCGCGAGTCCTCGACAGTCCAGGTCCGACTTCTGTACGATCACCTTCTCCGGAAAACATAGAATCCAGAAAACAGCGGTTGCACCGGTCTTATAGACCTCGTGTATATGGATTTGCTGACAAGTCGTCAGATGACGAGGAAAACGATGGAAGGCCACAGCCGAAAAGACACTTGGATAATGACTCTGAACATGCATCACGTAACAGAGCATCTACTGACGGTGCCGGTCAATCTCGTTGGAAGTAGAAGAAACTTTTTAGTCGTTTAAAATGGCAAACATCCACCTAGAAATTAAAACGAATAAACAGGCCGAGTCAAGTTACACACGAGTTGGGTGAATTTGTACACTATCTCCGACAGTCCTCAATACTCGAAACGTGGAAATAAGGATGTTGCCGTAATGTGATAATATATATTAACATGAAAAGGCAACACCCGCAAACGGCTGGTTCCTAATTCTTTTATCTTGTTCGTCATAGATTGTAGAAGATTTTAAGCTAAACGGTTTGAAGTAATTTTGAAGGAAGGCTTATTCTTTTTTTTGTCATAGTTTGTAGAAGATTTAAAGTAGAAAGGGTTTGTATTTTCTGGGAAAATTACCTCTGGATCAATGACCTTTCAAGGTCAAAGTCGAGTTCGGGGTCAGGTCAATGTCATGAGGGGTCAATAACCCTTAAGCTTACGAAAGGTCAAGGACCTTCAAGCTCAATCAGTGAGTGTGTGTGTGTGTGTGTGTGTGTGTGTGTGTGTGTGTGTGTGTGTGTGGTATGTTTAGTCAGCCGTTTAATTTTAAGTATTATCTATGACGTCAACCATCAGTGGGATTTTTCCTCTTTGAGAGAGATATTTCCCTCTGAGAAATTTCCCTACGAGCAGGACATTTTCCCTGAGAAAGTTTAGTATATGGACTAACCGGTTGTGATTGGTTACGTAAAATACACCTGTTTACAGTGCTTCATTAGAATTTGTAATCTGCACGTGGAGGAAAAGTGATGTTTTTGTTTATTACAAAGTAAGTGAAGGTTGCTTGTTAGATGTTAATTGCAGCGCGTGTGTTTTATATTAATAATTCAAGACATTGCTGCAATTTCTAGTAGATTTATCAAGCGCGTGATGTATATTGATGAGCCATGACATTGTTGCAACAGATACTGGATTTACCAAGAGAGATTCAACTATCGATTTTCCATAATTTACCATTTGATAATGTTACGTTAATTGGATTGCTCTTATTTCTGGCAAATGTATTGTAGAAGAATTCATTTAAACAATAAAATATTGGATTTCTATTGGAAGGCTAGTTATATTTTACATTATATGTATAATAATAATTTAGAATATGACATCTTTGGATAGGAGAAGTTTATATTTTGGACATTTTTGTATTGATAGATTGACTTCTTCTTTTCTTATTGCTGATTATATTTTAAATGAAAATGATAGTGATAAAAAAATTGTAACTATTGGTATCATATATTTCGTTTTAAATATTTACAATCTGAAGATAGGTTTTGTTTTAAGAAGTGTAGACAACGTTATGTCATTTTTATTGCATATTCAAAACAGTCCATTAACAGATGTATTAGTATTAAGTTTGTGTCGGAGTTCAATTGTAACGGAGCGAAATCTAGCAAAACTAATTTCATGTTACCAATTAAACAGCATTACAGTGACATTCATAATTATAATTATATTTCAATACAAAAATATTTGCCTCAGTATGATATTCAGTTTCAACAAATTAGTGATGGATCTCTTGTTTTAGTACCAAAAAGCAACAATTGTATAGGATGTATTATTCCTCATAGTTGTCAATGTTTTTGAGTAGAGAGGAAATGTATGTTCTGGAACATTCAAGGTCACATGACATCATCACTTAGGAATGCGGAATCAACAATCCCCCCTCCCCTCACAATCCCCTCACCCACTGAGGTCAATGAACCACCTTACCCTCAACCCCCTCACCCATGGAGGTCAATGACCCATCTCCACCCATCGCCCACGAAGGTCAATGACCCCGTCCCCCCCTCCAACCACCCGGGAGGTCAGGTCAATGACCCCCTTTCACCCGGTCAATGACCGTCAAGGTTATTCGATGACTTTGACTTCAAGGTTTTCCGATGACCTTGACATCCAAGGTCACCCAAAGGCCTTGATATTCAAGGATTTTTTTTACTAAGGTCAAAAAATCAGAGTTGCATGATTACGTTATGAGTTTTGTATGATGTAATACTTATGACTTAATTGTTATAGATGTGACATAGCAGATGGTTAACAGGAGATTTGAGGGATTTTTCTCATTGAGGGATATTATTTTTTCACCCGACGTCCGTATCATGTTTATGACGTGTAAATGGTGATATTAATGTAAAATTTCTTATCTAAGGGGAATTGACAGATATTTTTGAGTGGTACTATTGATATTATGAAGTAGTAAAACAAGACATGCATCATGCTGTAATGACTGATCATTAATATTAATAATGCGTAAAAGTCCAGTGTGATTAAGCCACGCGCAACTTTGTTGCAACAGTTTTGTTGCAGAAAATGTAGTGTAATTAAACCACGCGCAGTGCAAGTGTGTTGCAACAGCATACTAATAATTGTTTATCCACTATGGTAATGGACTTGATAATAAACTTCCTTATGAGCTGAAACTTTTAATTTTACTGTACGGTACTTACCATTTGAAAGTTTGAAACTAATAGAATGCGATTATTGTTGGCAATTGTATAGTAAAGGAATTAATCTGAATAAGAAAATATTGAATTTTGATTGGAAAGCTAGTTATTTTTTGTACAATATAAAAATAAAAGAGAGTAAATTTTGTAAAACAGTATCAGTAAAATAATTGTGAGTACTTGTTAATGGATAAGTGGCTGGAGCAGGGACAGGAAGAGAGAGAGAGCGCACGAGCTTACGTCATACTTTTAGCTTTTATAAACAGTCCAGCAAGATGACTAGCGCCAGTGACTGACTTGTTAGCAAGATTCCAAGCTATCAACACTCATATACAGGTGGGTGATATGTTTTAGTTTATTTGTTTTTTTAATAATTGGTTTCTTTATTTTAAATTAAAGTTAATTAAATTGTTGAATATTAGTTGTAAGCAGAGCCCTAAACAATAAAGATTTATAGATTTAACATTTCATGCATCTAGATTGTATTTAGGTGAGATCAAAAGCTTTTGTCCACAATGTTTTAAGAATGCTGTAAATTAATATTAATTTAAGAAATGCAAACCTAAAAATCCAGGACAACCTAATGAATTATTTTTAATGGTGCTAAAAGGTAAAAAATCAATTTGAATTAAAACAAAATTGAAATTTAATTTTTGTTTAATCACTAATATACTTGTTTCTGGTTAAAATATAGTTGTTTCTGTCATTCATGTTTATTATAATTATTACATGTATTGATTGTAATGGATTTGTCATCTGAAAATTTACACTAAATCTAATATTATTTTAATCAATTTTAAGAAACCCGAATTTAATTTGAACTACATATGATTTTATACAAATATAGCTTTTCATGTTACTATTATATTTTTAAATACTGTTTTAGCAATGGAGTCGCAGATTGTGGATTTAACATCAAATTCGTCATGATCACAGAACGCGTCAATACTAAGGCAGCTACTCACGCAGCCACAACAACAACAACCTTTGAAAACTGAACAAGATCGCCAGCAGCAACCTTCAACAACACCATCTCAATCTTCAATTCAACAGCAGCAGCAACAGTCTTCATCTGGTACGGTACAATCGGTTTTAACTGTACTTACGCTATCACAAATAGTAGAAAATCTATATATGATAGGGTTTACGAGTCTGGATACCTGGCAGCAACTGGTTGGAGAACTCCAAAAATCAAAAGAAATTATCATGAGTCCTGTTGCCATTCAACTTTTGTGGATTTTCCAAAATTTATGCGATACATTATTAAATTACTACATGATTTCTGATGATCTATCTCAGGATAAACAAATTCATTATTTACTTGAAGAACAAAATTGTGAAAATCTAATGTCTATTTTTGAATCTGTAATTAAAAAACATTGTTCAATGAGTTTTCCTTTGAATCTTATTCAAAGAGTACAAGATATTGGACGGTACAAATTAATTGAATTAGAACAGGGTGTTAAAAAATTGAAAATGATAACAAGTTAAAAAAAATTTTAATCAAAAAGAAACCAAACAGTTTAAAAAAAGCTGTTTCATTTAGCTCATCATCATCATCTGATTCTGAATATGATGATAATTATAATGATGACTTTGCTAAATTATTCAGTCTAAAAAAACAAAAGTAAGTCTGTTTTTATATGTCAACAACTAAAATATCAATGCGAGAATGAAAGGAAAAAAATAACAAGTCCAGGTGAAACTGGAACACATTTGGTAAAAATTGAAATCACAGACGTCAAAGATTAAAAAAATGTAAGAACGAAAAAATGTATTGGCAAAAAGTATCAAAAAAGGTTATTTTCTACTTAATACGAAAGACAATCAGTCAGATCAAAAATTTTTAGACTCAATAAATTCAATTTTAACAACCGTAGGGCAAAATATGTTAAAAATACAAAATGTGAAACAAGATTGTATATCTTATGAAAAAAATGATGGCTTTGTTAAATAGGATACGAAAAAATATGGGTTTGTTAAATAACATAATACTTAATTTAAATGTAAAATGTATTCTTTTTTTAGATTTGAAACTCATTCTTCTGAATGAAAATGGATTTCCACCTGAAAAATGTGCACTAAACGCAGCCGGATTTGATTTGCGGAGTGGGGAGAACATAGTTGTCCGAAAATGGATAGAAAACTAGTTAAAACTAATATAGCTTTAGTTTTACCAACTGGTTGTTATGGTCGTATAGCACCTAGATCAGGTCTAGCATTAAAACATGGCATATACGTAGGCGCAGGCGTGATCGTTGCAGATTATACTGGAAATATTGGTATATTGCTATTTAAACTCTCCGACAGGGATTTCAATGTCAGTATCGGAGATAGTATTGCTCAAATAATTTGTGAACGTATAGTGTATCCAAATATTATTGAAATTTATTAATTGGAAGTGACAGAAAGAAGAGACAAGGGTTTTGATTTTATATAAATCACAATAATATAAAATAATTGTGATTTATATGAATATATATACATCTATATGTATGGTAATAGAATTGAAAAAAAAAGTTTTTAAGTTATTTAGATAATGTTATTATTAAAAAAGATGAAATAGATATATATCTCAGAAAAAATATAGATATGTTTTATAACGTAGCAAAAAATGAATACCGAAGTTAATCCAACATTAAAAATAATAAACAACTTTTATGAAGATAATAATACAATATCTTTTGTTGTTCCTTTGTTTTATAATTTTAAAGAATCATATTTAATTAATTTTTCATAATTTGCAATAAATAAAGATATATAAAATCTTATTAAATCAAATCTAATTGAGGTGATTTCATAGTAATATATAATTTATCAATATGTTCTTCTGTTGAATCATATATCATATTAACTGAATATAATTTCAAAACACTTTTTGTACAATCAAATTCTGTCTTAAAATAGAATTTTCCATTTTTATTCTTTTTAATTTTTTAGTTATATCTGTCTTTATAATATTTTTATTCAAAAATATTTTATCTGCTTTTATATCTGTTATTTTATAAGAAATATTATTTTTAGTAACATATAAATCAAATAAAAATCTTTCTTCTTTTTTATCATATTCTAAATTCTTACTAAATACTTTATAACTAATATTATATTTTTCATTATTTATTTCAGTTCCTATAATATCTAATACAGAAGGATTTTCAGTAAGATATTTATGACATCCACTTACATATCTTGTTTTAAATAATTTTAAAAATGATGGAATAGCTCCATGAACAAGAACTACACAGAATCTCCTGCAGAATAATCATAAATAGGTGAATAAGTATTTTTAATATTATCAATTTTAATATGTGTACACATTTTTTCATTAGAATCTATCCCTATAATTATTGTATATTCTATTGGTGAAGTTATATGATTTTGTTTTAATTCTATACTTTCTATTGTTTTTCTAAAATCTATACATCTTGAAAATAAATTTACAAATATATTATTATTTAATAAAAAAGATACTATTTCATCATGACATATTTTTTCATTATTTTATTCATGTGACATTTAATTCATTAACGAAGGTAATAATTCAAAAATATTTTTAATAATATTAGAATTTATTATTTCCTTTATATAATCTTTATTAAAAAACATATGATCATGCTTCCTATAATATTATTCGAATGCTTTAAAACATCCTTTAAAAGGAGTTCCTATTGTTGTAACTTTTAATATATTTAATGTTTCTATTTCATTAGAATATTTTTCATGATTTAATAAAATATATGTTAATAATCCACCTAAACTAGTATAACCAATAAAAAAATATTTTTATCTTGTAAATCTAACTGAATCAATTGATTAAAAAATCATCAACTATATTCATTATATTATTTCTCCAATCATAATAATAAATATAATAATCAGAAGATGTATGTTTTATTAATTCTATTAGTTCAGAATTTTTTGTTGATGGTGTAACTGTAAGATTTTTATCTCCTAATTTTAACATATGTTTAAATAAAAAACTTTTATCATTTTCATCTTTACTTTCAAATATATTTTTAATAACTCTTATTACATTATCTATAATTATTTCTTTATTTTTATTTAAGGGGATTCTGCATCTAGAAATGGCAAAAAATGACAAAAATTTGAAAAAAAATATTTATACATATTCTTGTTCTCTGTTTAATTCTGAACCAGAAAAAACATAACTTTATGACTAAAAAAATAATATTTTATCTCATAATATTTATTTTATTCGGCCATGTCCTGAGTGTGAACTCGACATTTTCTGGTTTCAAAGAAACTTTACATGTAATAAGCATTATTGTTTACTCTTTTGTTTCTATAGTTATTTATCTTTGTTTGTTTGTCTTTCTGGCTAGCTTGTATGTTAGTTAGCTAACAACTGTTTGCTCAAACAGCTGATCAAATGTATTTGAGTCATATGGTAGCATATCACAAACAAACATTCACAAAATATTTCTGTTTGTTTACAATTGTAATTGTGCAGTTTTCTTGTGTTTTAGTGTCTACAATAAGTGAATAGTTTAGTCAAATATGGGTCGAAAAAAGAACTCCAAAAAGAGACTAAGTGATAGAAATAGACAAGCGATTTCGCTAAGATGGAAAGATACAAGTGACAATGGAAAATAGAGCTCCAGTTGAGCCTAGGCCTAACCTACAAACTTGTGATCCACAACCTATGTTAGTATGCAACATGTTACAAATGCACCATTTGTCCAACAACAAGTAAGTGAAGAGGACTGTGGAAAATGTAAGTAGGCCTACTGGATTTGCATTATATTCTAGTTATAATGAGATAATTCCAGAAAAAAAACGAATCATCAGAATACATTTTTAGTCGAAACCAAGAAGCTTGAAAGTTTTATAGGCTCTTTTCCTTGTAAAATGTGTTTTTCTGAGAGGTCAAAAGTAATAACCAAATGCATAAAAGGTTTTTGCTGTTACCCTGAATGTAAAATGTGATGACTGTGATTATGAGACTAGCTTTTGTACGTCCCAGTCGACGAATACAAACGACACTCCCGAGAGGTTCTTATGACGTAAACCGCAGAGTAGTCAAAGCAATTGCTTCTATTGGCAAAGGGCATAGGCTTTAGATATGTTTTGTATGTCCTTGAACATGAGTCCAATGAATTATAGAAACGTTTCAAAAACATATAAGTAGCCTACACGCTTCTTCAAAAAACAGAAATGGAACATGTTTTGGGAATTAGCCCGATTCGAAGTAAAAAAGTGTTATGGCACTTTAGATGCTGACAATGAGGTGTTTGACATAACTGTGAGTTATGACGGATCATGGCAGAAACGTGGTTTCACATCCAAATATGGGATTGGTTGTTGTATTGAAATTTTGGACAGGTCTTGTTATAGATTTTGAAGTGATTATCCAAATTTTGTAACATATGTTGAGGTAGCAAAAACGAAAAATTAGCAACCCTGAGCATTTTCAGACTTGGTACAACAATCACAAAGGTGTATGTAACCAAAACTATGTAGGTTCATCACCAGGAATGGAGGTGGAAGGGCAGCAGAAAGATTGTGGCGGCGTTCGGAAAGCATTGGATTTAGATATACAACCATGTTGTCGGATGGCGATGCAAAAACAATTGCACATCTAAATGATTGCAATATTTATGGTGACAAACAGATTGAAAAAGTGGAGTGCCTCAATCATGTTGCAAAGAGGTTAGGCACTGGATTGAGAAAACTAGTAAAGGATCGTTCAAAATCAAAAAACCCAGTTGGAGGTCGATCTCGAGGTCACCTAAGTGAACCAGTTATACAAAAACTAACAAGGTATTACCACAATGGTATACATAAAAACCTTGGTAATGTAACCAAAATGAAAGAGGCAATATATGCCACTCTCTTTCACTGTAAATCCACTGATGAGTCACCACATCATAAGTTATGTCCGCTAGGGAAGGAATCTTGGTGTTTTTACCAAAGAGCCATTGCTTAATGGAAGATCTCCTGAACCACATGCATTGAAAATCAAAACACCTCTCTCTCCTAATGTAGTGAAAGAAATGCTTCCTTTATATGAGAGGGCTCTCCACCGAAACTTTGTTGACTAGGTGTTTAGCCGGTCGGACTCAAAATGCCAATGAGGCGCTCCACAATGTTATTTGGTCAAAGTGCCCCAAAACTGTTTACACATCTAAAACAAAAACTTGAACTGGGTATTTTTTGAAGCCATCAGCATTTACAACACAGGCTATATGAAAACTTGTTCAAGCTATCAAGAGGCTGCAGGTATTAGTCCTGGGAGGCACAGTTATAGGATAGCTAAGCGCTTTGATAAAAGCAGGCTACGACTATCAAAAAGGCGCAAAGAGTTACAGATTGGAGAATATAGGAGGAGGACTGAAAGTGGCACAGATAGCAGAAGAAGAAAGACTAAGAGCAACAGAAGGGCTGGTGTATGGTGCAGGAGAATTCTAGGTCTAAAACCTAGTAGGCTACATTGGCTGTAAAGATCTGAATGCTGGAACCACTACTTGATACGGTAGGTCTAATTTTTTTTTTTTTTTTTTTAAGACTTCAAAACTTAGATTTTGGACAACAAAAAATATTTATGGATACTATTCTAATAGGCCTATGTAAAATAACAAATTAATGTAATATTATGTTATATAAAATTGTTGTATTAATATAAACTTGTAGATTACATTGAAGAAATGAAACTATTTTAGTTTATCGCGATTTTCCGAAAGTTAGGTTTCTTTGAATAAAAATTGATATTGCTTGAGAACCATAATACATAGAGAGCTGAAATTTTTTCCAGGTATTATTCATATCATGTCTAAAATTCCTATGTATTTTCATAACTCTACAGCTTACCTAACCTATTTTTTTTTAATTATACAAATAAAATAAAATGAGAAAAATATTTTTTTTAATTTTTAAAAGCCCATGGAATTTTTAATCTATTGGGGTATGACAATGAAAATACATTAGGAATGTAGTAGCTGTCAATAGCATCAAAATAAAATAAACAGGATAACAATTGATTGTCATTCAGCTATGGAATATCAATTTTAAAAATTAACGTTTTTTACAAAATAAAAACGAGTATTTATTTTATTGTATCCAAGTAAAATTAAAATATGACACCAAAGGTATTTACATATTAGTTTTTTACATGTAGGGAATTGAAAAAAATACATCAAAATAATAAAATGTTAGTAAATATAAAAAAACACCCATCTAGATGCAGAATCCCCTTAATCTCCAAATTGTTTCATTACCTCCTTTCTTTTACGATGTGGCTAAGTATCGACAACTTCTCCAAAAAGTGGGAATTTGATATTGCTTTACACACATCCTATAGTTTTTTCCCACAAGGAGTGTGGGAAAATACGCTCCAAAATAATAAATTGTAGAAAAGTTAGTCGTTACAAGGAACGCGTGAAAAAGATTGTTGAAAATTTATAGATGATTGGGTTTCGAAGTTTGGATAGTTGGGAACAATTGGTTAGTCAACTTAAAAAATCTAAAGACATTTGCATGAACCCTATAGCAGTACAACTGCTATTTATTTTCCAAAATTTATGTGATTCTTTGACTAAATATTACCTACTAGAAAATAATGACTTATCTGCAGATAAACAGGTTTATTATTTATTAGAAGAGCACACGTATGACATGTTATTAAGCATTTTTGATGATGTATTAAAAATGTTACTAATGTTTCGTTTCCACTAAATATTGTACAAAAGATTCAAGATATCGGAAAAAGTAGATTAATAGAATTAGAAGGTAATACTGAACAAAAAGAGAGCAAAAAAGTGAGAAAAGGAGTTAAAAGACCAAAAAGTGACTATTCATCCAATTCAGATCAGCTAATCTTTGATGATGAGGTTGACAAATTTGCTAAATTATTTGATCATAAAAATAATAAATCCTTATTCATATCACAACATTTATAGTACCAGTCTGGCGATCAAAAAAGAAAAATTTCAACACCACTGGCGAGACTGGTACTCATCTAATTACAATTGAAATCACCAATGTTAAAGATTTGAAAAAATGTAAAAGCGAAAAACAATATTGGCAAAAAGTATCGAAAAAAGACTATTTTTTATTAGACGTTAAAAAAATCCAGAAGACAAAAAAGTTGAAGTAATTAACAATGTGTTAACATTTATTGGTCAAAACATGTTAAAAATGGACATTGTAAAACAAGAAACAGTTATGTTTGATAAAAAAGACAAATCGTACTAAATGTCAAGTAGAGGTTGTTAAATATTTTATTATTTTTAGGCTTACAATGTCATTGATTTTACAATAATTTTCTATATTAATTAATTAGTTATTATTTTTTCAGCTAATAACACTCTAAAATTTATTCGACTGTCGGAAAATGGATTTCCACCCGAACGTTGTTAACCATTAGCTGCAGGCTTTGGTTTAAGAAGTGGAGAAAATGTAGTTATAAAAAATTGGATCGTAAATTAGTAAAAAAAATATTGCATTAGTAATACCAAACGAGTGTTATGGTCGAATAGCACCGAGATCAGGTCTATCTTTAAAAAATGGTATACATGTAGGTGCTGGAGTTATTGATCCAGATTATAGAGGAAACGTAGGAATAGTGCTGTTCAATTTATCAAACGATAATTTCAGTGTAGAAATTGGTGATAGAATAGCTCAATTAATTTGCGAGCGAATAATTTGGCCTGATATTGAAGAGGTTACTAAAAACAGAGTGTTAGAAAAAACTAGTAGAGATGAAAATGGTTTTGGATCAACAGGATTAAAATAATTATTTTTATTTTCTTCAGATCATAAATAATGGAATCTTATCTACCATTTAAAAAAAGAAAACATACTTTTGTTTCTGAACCAATGCACATTGATAATAATGAAGAAGAAGAATTCATGGAATTAGAACAGGAAAATAATTATTCTTCATCACCATTTACATCATCATCATCATCATTATCTTCTGATGAAAATAAATTATTAGACGTTCCCAATTTAAAACGAAAAAAACACAGATTAAAATTCGTATGTCCAAATAATAAATTTATAGAAATTGAAAATGCGTTTAAAGGTATTTTGAAAATGTACTATTTGAAAAACAAAGACAAAAATTTAAAAGATATTTGTTTAATTTTACAAGTTTCTAAAGAAGAAATAAAACATTTGATAGTAAATTTATTAAATGAATATGAAGCATTAAAATTTAACATTGTTGTTGAATGTACTTATATGAAACCTTTTGCAAAGGAGACTCAAGAAGTAAGTGGCTTTTAAAACCTGTAATTGTACAGTGTTTCGTGAAAGTTCTTTAAATAATATTTTGAGAAATATGTTTACAAAAAGTTTTGGTGAAGAAAATGATTATTTAGGAAAAGGTAGCGGTTTGACATTACATTCTGTAGATGGAATTCTTATACGATGTAGTAAGTATAGACCATTAGCCGGCTCTTCATACATTACTCTTCCAAAGTGTATTCAAAATAAAAAAGCTATTATTAATCCGCAAAATATAGATGATAATAAATGTTTTCAATGGTCAATTCTAGCTCGTTATGTAGAAGGCGAGCATAGAGAACGTGTAGATGAAATATATACATCTATAATTAATAACTTCAATTTTAATGATTTAGTTTATCCATGTACTTTAAAACAAATTTAAAAATTAAAAAAAATTTTGGAATAAGTGTAAATGTTTATGGTATAAATAAAACATACGAAATTTATCCACTCAGAGTATGTGAAGAAGCTCAAATCATTTTAATTTATTATTATTGTCCAATGATCGAGGTATTAACCACTATTGTTATATTAATGATTTTTCAAGATTAATTAGAACAAAAATTTCACTTAATACCAAAAAATGATATTTTGTAAAAGATGTTTTGCTCATTATTCAGGAATTGATAAACAAGTAAAATTAAATGCTCAAAAATTAAACTATAAAATCAATAAGCCGTTAAAAGTACAAATGCCGAATAATCCATCAATTTTGAAATTTACAAATTTTCATTTTAAGTTTAAGGTTTCAGTTGTTGCTTACTGCGATTTTGAATGTATTTTGAAAAAATTTGATGAGCAACAATCAAAGTACACAACCATTAATGAAATACATGAGCCAATGAATTTTTGTGTGTATTTAGTTATTGATAAAAACTTTCCGGAACATATGACATCTCAATTGCCAAATGAACCTTATCTTTATAGAGGTCTTGATGCAGCTTCAAAATTTATGGATTATCTCATTTCAATTGCAAATTTGTTAGCAGAATTAATTGATATTAACAGACCTATGATACCATTGACTGATTATGAAAGAAATATAATTAAATCCATTAATAATTCTGAATTGTGTAATTTAGAATTTACCATGATTGAACAACCTGTAAAATATTTTTGCCACTTTACTGGACGTTTTAAAAATTTACTCTGTAACAAATGTAATTTGAAAAGAAAAATCAAACATGTTTACCTATACTTTTACATGGACGTTCTAATTATGACACGCATTTTATTTTTAAACAATTAGGTTGTGACCAACAAAAAATTAATGTTATTCCGAATTCTTCAGAAAAATATGTTAGTTTTTCTAAAAACACGACTGGTAAAATCAAATTACGTTTTCTTGATAGTTTTAGATTTTTAAATACCAGTCTAGCTCAGTTAGCATAAAATGTACCAAAAGAAAGATTTTATCATACTAAATTATTTTTTTAATAATGAAAATGATTGACCTTTTGTTACTAAAAAAGGTGTGTATCCTTATGAATATACTGATTCGTGGGAAAAAATTGGAAGAAACTCAATTACCTGCAAAAGAATGTTTTTCTAATAAAATGTGAGAAGAACATATTTCAGATGAAGAATTTGATCATGCCAAAAACGTTTGGTCACTATTTAACTGTCAAACATTAGGTGATTATTCTGATTTTTATCTAAAAACTGATGTTATTATTAGCTGATATCTTTGAAAATTTCCGTATTATATGTCTTAATAATTATGAATTAGATACAGCTAATTACTTAACTCTTCCCAGTTTAACATTCGATGCAATGTTAAAATTTACAGAAGTAGCCTAGAATTGGAATTATTAAACAATTATGACATTTATATGTTTATTGAAAAAGGAATACGTGGCGGTAATACTAGTTGCATAAAAAGACACGCTATAGCAAACAATACAGATTTAAATGATACATTATATGATTGTTATAAACCCTCTAATTATTTGACATATATAGATGCAAATAATTTATATGGCTGGGCTATGATCAAACCTATGCCAAAAGATGGATTTAGATGGTTAACAAATAAAGAAATAAAAAGATTCAATGTACAATCAATAACAAATGATAGTCCTATTGGATATATTATTGAATGTAATATTAATTATCCGTCTTATTTACACGATTATCATAATGATTTACCATTTCTACCTGAAAAACAATGTCCGCCAAATTCAAAACAAGTTAAATTACTCACTACTCTTAATGATAAAGAATATTTATGAGATATTCACTAAAGATTTATATGAAGATTTCAATAGTTTAAGTATAAAAAAATATATTGATATGTCAGATTATACAAAAAATCATAAATGTTATTTTGTAGGAAATAAAAAAATTAAGCTGTTCTAAAGACGAATGTATGGGTATTCCTATAGTAGAATTTATCGGATTAAGGAGCAAACTTTATACCTACAGAACTATGAACAATTAGTATTTAGAAGAAAAAAAGATGAAATTGTAGTGTTGTTGCCTACTACCCAAATTAACTTAACTCCAATTAATTATTATAAAATGTCTCTAAAATAATTTAATATTTTCTTTATCAATAATTTATAAACTAGAGCAAAATATTTGTTCCCATGAGAAAATATAACTCAGTAACTTTCCTTACGGAAGCGGGTAAATGATAACGCTAAAAGTAGAGCAATAACCCACTCCAACCACGAACAAATCCTAGAAGTCCAACTCTGACCATTTCCATTTATGGGCATTTAATACATGACGCACATGAACTAACCAATAAGCTCTAAGTAGAGTAATAGAAGTGGGGAGGATCCCAAGCCCAGCCGAAAAGCATAATTGTATATGATTCGGTGTCGAGCTCCTGATGAGACAGCACGTAATGAACAAGTAAGTGATCCCTCCCAGATGTTAGACAAATAGCCGTCATTCACTTTTGCCAAGACATCATGTTGTTTAAAGTATAAACATTTAAATTATAATAATAACTTAACTAAATTCTCAAGTCTCTCTCAAAGACCTTACTTCCAAGCGCGCCTTTTATTAAATATTTAGTACTTTGAGTTAAAGGTTTTTCTTTAGTAGAACTGTTTAAGTATGTTGTAAATTGTATAACTTTATAATCTTAATTTTATTGTTTTGAACTTGTATGCTCTCTTTTATCGCTTGTAATCAGTATTTTGCCATCTATGACAAATTTTGAATAAACTTTTGTGTTAACTGAATGTTTTTGTAATACATTCTTACCCTACGCCCAGTTGTGCCAGGTACGGCACGAAAAAATTTTAAAAAGCGAAAGGTGTAACAAAATATGTAATAAAAAATCATATTAATTTTTATGATTATAAAAATTGTTTATTTTCATCATGCAACATTAGAAAAGAAATGAGAATGTTTCAATCAAAAAACATACTCAAAGAACAGTAACAATAAAAAAATTGGCTCTAAATGAAAATGATGATAAAAGATGTATTCAAAAAGACGGAATACACACATTAGCGTATGGTCACACAAAATTGAAAATTTAATTTTTACATATCCATTACTGTATATTATATTATATTTGTTATTAATATTATACTAATTTTATGTAAATATTGTACTAATATTATGTATTATTATCAAATATATTTATATACAATTGAATTACTATATACTATTGTATTTATTTTACCTCCTATTTCCTAATTTTAATATAAGGATAAAATAACAACACATCAATATTTACAAAAAAATTACATTTATTTTGTTATATAATCTTTGTACAATTACTGATAATGGTGTGTATTGTACAATTGCATCATTTATAATTAAACAATAAACTGCAGTTCCAGCTGGAAAATCTTGATTTGCTTGTAGTTCAACTCTTATATCCAATGCTCCGGTTTTTATTGTATCAACTTGCTTTGAACAATCAATAACAAAAAGTGGAAATTTTTGTAGAAACTCATTTTTACTCAGACAAGGTTGGTTATCACTTCCTGCATAATATGAAGACTGAAATCTTGAATACAATTCATACATCAGTGCTTTGCATCCATTGAAATTATCATAAGGATAATACTTGCTATTTAGATAAAGTTATACATTTTCCAAATCACAAAAATCAAAATGTGATGAATTTTTATCATTTTTATCTTTCTATTTGTTTGAAAGCCTATTATTACATATCGAGGCTTTTCCACCAAAGATGTAGTTTTAACAGTCCAAGTTTGAGCTTTAGAAACAGGAAGTGAGGGATATTCATGAATTTGCCATCTTCTAAATGCCATTGTTATTGGCTGATCGGAGTCAGTAATTTTTAGTAATGATAATCTAATATATATATCTTATATCATCATCAACACGAACATAAGGAACTTTCCAAATAATTTTATTTATTTGAAATGAACACTCGTGAAGACTTGGTGTAGCTTGAACAATTGCATTATTATCAGTTGAAGCGCGTATCAGCACTAATTCTTGTTTTACATTCAAAAGTATTTTTTTATAATCTTCTGCAAAACCCAATAATAATTGGAGCGGTACACAAAATGAAAAATTAGTTTTATCTGCAAGAACGTCCATCGAAGGTAGATTCCAGCCTGCATTTTTAATCCCGTTTTCATCTCCCGGTTTCAGTGTAAGTATATTTTTCATAGTACTAGTTATACCAACATTTTTTACACGATCAATTTCCGTTCCACAAATTTCATACCTAATTTCATCAAATAAGAAAGCGATAGAGTTATTAATTAGACTTGGAGTAGAATTATCTTTTAAAACAGCAGATTTAATAATTTTCCCTTCAATCAGAAAAAACTTTTATTAGGACACGTATATGCATCTTGTTGATGAACAGGAATACAAATTTCATCACTATTAAAAGAATTAGATGTGTATGGATTGTGGGAATGCCATTCCCATTCTATAAGCGATTCATCAATTTCTATGTTTTCATTAACATTTAATATATTACTCATTTTTAATTCGTTTAAATTCCGGAAGATTTTGTAGAAAAATTAAATTTTTCAATGTTAACGGTTTCAAAGTTCGACCATGACTAATATCTTTTTTTAATTTATCATTTCTTATACTAGAAACGCTAGTTGTAATACTATTATTATTATTATTATTTTCTCTAATCGTAAATACAATACGCATTATTTATTTCTGTTTTTTACTTATATCAACTCTTAAATTAATTTCTTCTTTTCTAAAATTCACTAAGTTACCTTGTTGATCTTCTAATGTTAAATAAAATTCATTTAATGTTGATTGTTTTGTAATTGGTAAATATTTAACAATATTTGGTTTTCAACAAGTTTATAACCGGGTGCTACAGCAGGATAAAACTCATGAAGCACATGTCCTTCTATCCCGTTACTATAAGATCCTTTAACAATATTACAAGTGATGCGGATGATATCCACTTTATTAATGGCGACCTGATTAGGTGATATATGCCATTTATTTGCATCTAATTTTTGACTATTTGTAAATCCTAATAGATTCGCTATAGAATTTGGAACTGTAAAGTCTACAATTTGATTACATAATATTTCACAATGAAGTGTGTTATTATTTGCAACAAGATTAAACGTAGTGAAAGATGTTATCCTTTTAAATCTTTCGTAATATATTTCTTAATATCTTCTATCTCGTATGCACCAGTTGGTAAACTCAGTACGTCAGTCTGTACCAATCTTGATTTTATTATTTATATCTTCTTCAAAATTTGGAATTAAATTATATGTCATTAAATCTAAATATCCCATTTCCCACTCATCAGACGAACTCAAATCCAGAGGTGGAAAAAGAGAACATTTTAAATTTGAATGTTTTCAGTAACAAAAATCATCTTCGTACAGCTAGAAAGTTTAAACACAAATGACCACAATTCACTGTGCCGGTTCGTTGTCTATGAAAATAATTATATTTTATATTCACTTTGTTACTATCAACACTTTTTAAATATTTTTGAATTTCAATTGGTGGACGTAAATTCCCGAAACTATCGGGATATTCAACATTTAAACCTATTTTGTAAAAACATACCCAGTGTGTACCTTGTCCTGCATAACTGTCTAAATTTATAATTGCGTATTCTAATTGGTAATAAATCGCGCATAAAACCCCCTCTGAAATGTGGTAATTTAAGTTTTTTCACATTTTAATATATCTTTATTCGTCAATGGTCTATTACCTAATCGATCGATTATTTTTAACGATATATTGTGATTTTTTAATGACCAGAACCTTTATACGGTCTTAAATGTAGACCTTTGCCTTTTTAACCGTTTTCTTTTTATTAACTTCCTTTTTTATTTTTTTATTACATTTAGAGCAATTGTTTGACTTTTTCTTTTTTCCTCCTCCTCCTCCCCCAAGTTTGGTTTTCGCTTTCATGATAATAGTAACTGTCCATGCGGTTGCTTTTTTCACCTAAACTTGAATCAGATGCTTTAACTCTTTCCCAAGCACCTTCAGGTAATATACGATCCGCAATAGATCTCTGTTTATTATCACTATATTTTGCATACGCTATATCGTGTTGGCGACACTAAGAGTCAAGTTTATTAATTCCTTTTTGATCTAATGCAAGTCTTTTATTCAAATTAGTTCCTGGACCACAAAACTGGTAACCTGGTAAGTGTATTTCCGTCGGTAAAATATCGATTGCTTTATTTAAAACTGAACCTGCTGCATTGGCAAGTGATGTTATCAGTCCCGAGCCTTGATAACTACTAGCAAAACTGTTTTTCCTAGCCATGATATAATACAAAGTGATTGTAAACTTATTTCTTATTTATCGCCTTCCAGTTCTTCTAATATTTCTTGAATCGTATCACGAACATGTGATTTAAAATTATAATAATCATTTTTTTAAGTTATAAATTCGTTTTTATTAAAATTTTCGAATTCGTGTTTTAAATCTAAAGAGTCTATTTTTATTTCTCTATCGGTTTGCTCTAAGTTTTGTCTAGTTGGGTTTAGTTCTTGTCTTATCACAACATCGTTATTATTAATACTGGGACTAATAATAACGATCCTTCTTTTTTTAACCAGCGCAATGTAATAATTTTGTATATTAAAAATCGATTGTTCGCTATTTATTATTTCATTTTTCAATTTAGTTTCAAGATGATTAATTAAATTGGTAACTTTTCACAGATAATCAGTTTTTAATTCTTTAACATTTTTATTTATTATTGTAGGACAATTTTTAATAGCATCGCTGAAAATATTAAAATTTATTGCATCATTAGATTATGTTACATCACCTAGATTACCATAGGCATAAATTTTGTTTTTGAAATATTCAATGAAAGAATATTTTGGTCAAACCATTTTAACGCCTTTAAATCACTCATTGCATTTAATTTAACATCTCGCCAGTTTTTTCTGAAATGAAAATCAAACTGTCGTCGGCAAACAAATAAAGCTTCCCAAATAAATTAATTCTAGAAATATTATTGATATAAATTGATATTATTTATTTAATCGCCGCCTAGTAAGTATAGTAAAAGGGTCATTTACTATTTAGCAAATGTAAATAAATCTAATATCTTTGTATATATGGAAATAAAAATGTTTCAATTCTATTCTATTACAAATTTTCTTATTTAATACAACATAGTTTCCATCACCGTCGATATGGAATCCATCACCCTTAAGTCCTCTCAGACTACTAGAACTAATACCATTACTATTCGAAAAATGACCAAACTTATCAACACTCATAGCTACTATCAGATACAAAAGATAAAATAAAAATGAAAAATACAATAATTGTAGGCATTATTTATTAAAATAATTTATCTCTTAATTCATATAACTCTTCTAATATTGAATTTATTTCATTTGAATGTGCTAAATTCCCCGCTTTTTGAGAAGCCAGTAACATTCTCAACCTATTGACCAGTCCGTTAGGATCATCATAATAAATTACATCCGGTTTCAAATTAGGTAATATTATTCCACTGTCTGGCGCCGCTTCTTGGTGATTAATTTTATCTGTATAAGTGTCCATCGTAGAATCTGGTTTTCTTTTCTTAAGTATTGGGAAATTAATATTTTCTTATACTCATAATCTTTGACTGTGATTTGTTTTTCTAAAGAAGAAAAATTAGATAGTACAATTCCACTACCTGAGGCTGCTTGCTAATTACCACTTTCGTCGATGTTAGTATTCATCATAGATTTCGGTTTTCTTTTCTTTAATATTCGAGAAATAATATTTTTATACTTGATGCCTCTATTTTATCTTACTTTTCCTGATGACAAGTAATTAGATTTATGTACATTGGTTTGCATTAAAATTAAATAGTAGTTTTCTAAATCATCTTCAGAATAAATATATGCATTAGGACTATTCATAAATATTAATTCATAAAGTCCTCGTGTTCCTTCATATCGTATTCCATCAATAATTAAATCATCACCGTTGATATATACAAGTTTATCACCGATTTTCCAAGAATCACCCTCAACATGTAACCCGTAATAAATTATGATCAATGTGTTTACTGCCGGTTATTAATTTAGAAAAATATTCTTTGGCTATTTTACCTGTGAAAGTTTTTTTAATATAATATTTAGCAAGTTGTCTTCCTTCGGGTGTTTTTAAATATTCTTCACCCGTAGGCCGGGTTTGATATATTTGTTCAAAAACATCTGATCTTGCTGGAGTAACAGCAGTTGTTGTTTCCATTTCTTCTTCCTCTTCATCCGTTCCAACTGCTTCCATATCACTGTTATTATCATTCGGAATTTGAGTTGCTCCTCTTTTGGAATTTGGAATGTCTAAAGTACCATCATCGTATTCATAATCACTTTCAAAATCATGTTTTGTTGGTAAATTAATTTTTTGCTTTCTTTTTAAACCCTGAGGAGCGTCTACAACTCGTAATTTTACAGGAACTGAATCACATTCAATTTCGGTTTTAAATAATTTTTGTTTACGTACATTTATTCTATTGTTATCTTCTTCTTCTTCGTTTTCTTCTTGTTTTGACATTTTCTTTAAAGGTTCCGACACGGGTTTCAGTTGTTTTTCCCATAATTCTTCTGTATCAAACTGTTCTCGTTCAATAGATTTATGTTTATTTTTTATATTTTTTCTTAATTTATGTATTTCTTTAACTACTTCTTCTTTTGTTTTGTTTTGAAACCAAGTATCGTCATACATTTCCATCGTGTTAACTCGACAAAACGTTTAAGAATAATAATAAAATTGAAACTGGTTTCTTGGTTTTATTTAAAAATCTGTTATAAAAATGTCAAAACCAGAACGATTCAGCGTCCATTATTCAAACTTCTATCTTTATCAATTACTAAAAAATTATTTTTTCCGCGATTCCAAACTTTAATACACATTTATTTTAACTGATCAAAAGATATATCCATGGATATGTGATGTAAATTTCTATAATCTTGTTTGAACAATATTATAAAATTAGCATTATCACGATCTAGCTGTTTTGTAGTAAAACTGTAAGTTTGACATATATAAAAAGTATCAATTTTAGAATGACGACCCATTACAAAGTAATTTTTTATATTTTGTTGACTATCACAAATTACATTGTCAAAGATCATAATTGAATGCTGTTTTATTTCACTAGTAAATGGAACCTCATCCTTATCAGAAAAAGAAAAATAACCTATTCCACTTATAGTGTATAATACACATTTCAAAAACTTGTATTTTTCTTGAAATAAAGTTTTTGAAAAAATGTAAACATTGGAAAAGAATAAACCTTTTGGTGAAAATAATAAATGTAATATTACATTTGTTTTACCACAATTAGACGGTCCACATATTATACATCATATTGTATCAGGTAATAAATCACCATGTTGTTTATTTTTTTGCTGCATTGTTTTTTATTTTCCACTTACTAAATTATCTAAATTTACTATAGGTAAATGAACAGATTGTTTAATAAATTTCGTTTTAATAATTCCTTTTTAATAATCCAGCTGTCATGCGATTTGTTGAATCCCAACCAACGCACTAAGACTTTTTCTCCTTTGTATCTTATTATCTTTTCCACTAAATAAATGTCTTTAAATTTAGTTTTATTTAATTCTTGTTGATAAAACCCGCCTTGGATTATTTCTCCTTTATAATCTTTCAAAATATATGTAACAAGAAATGTGTGCTGTACTTTCCATATTGTATAAATGTAATTACTCCATTTTGGTAAATAACCCTTTACAAAAATATTTCTAACTCTACTTATACTAACCTGATCACCAACTTTAAAAATTTGTTTTAAATTAATTTTTTTTCTTTTGTTTATAATTCTAGTTAGATTTTTCTTTCATTTTCACTATTAACTTCAGTTGGTTTCATTCCTATTGTACGGTAAATAGTAATAGTATTATTATAAATATTTACTAATTTAGGTAAAATATTCCCACAAAAATAATTGCCTTGTACATTGAACGAAATCCACATTTAATTTTTTAATGTGCGATTCCAACGTTCTATAATACTTGCTTTCAATTCAAAAAAGATTTGTAATGATTAATATTATATTTATTAAATAAAGATTGTACTTTTACATTAAACCATTCTTTTCCTGCATCAGTTTGAATATGTTTCATTGGAAATTTGGATAAAATCGGCTCTAGTGCATATGCTACATCAGTAGCACTTTTTGATTTTAATGGAACTGCTATGGAAAATTTTTTAAAACAATTAATCATTGTCATTATATATTTATAACCCTTATTACATTTGAAATAAGGTATCATTTGAACTAAATCTGCTTGATACAAATAGTTGAATCCTTTCAATTGTACATATCTTCGTGGAAACTTTTTACGAGCCTGTCTACGCAATGCTTTTGCTATTTCTTCTTTTATACTCATATCTATGAAATTAAACGTATAAATTAACACTAAATCTTATCCATAATAAATCAGGCTTTTAAATGAATATAAATAAAAAAGAAATTACATTAAAATACATTTATTTCTTAAATTAAAATACATGCAACATTTTTACATCTTTTCATCATATATACAAAAGTACAATTTTTCCTTTTTGGAATTAGACTATCAAGATGTAGAAAATAATGTTTCTGACAACGCAAACAATTTAAAATGTCCTTATCATTTTTTTAAACACTCTGGTACCTTATCATAAATTTCATCTACATTATTAATATAATTTACTATAAATTATTTTGGCAAATCTACTTGATCTATTGTTAAATTTGTATAACCAATAGAACACAGTTTAATTGCTAAATTTACTTTTTCTAATTTTTCTTTGAAAAACTTTGTATTTTTCCACCAATTTAAAATTGCATGCACATTTACATATGCACAGTTTGAAGAATTGTGATTAAATAAACATAGTTTCAAAGTATCTACATAAATGTTTAAGTTAGGATATCCTAAATTCTCAAGATTAATTACTTCAACATTAAATTCAAATAATAAGTTTTTCACAAATTTTTCTTTTTAGTCACCTTTTGCATAAACTCGTCCTTGTATTTTTATATTTTTAAAACTTCTTTTAATTCGAAATAATTTTTAATACCAGAATTCCAATGTAGACCGTGATGCTGTTTCTCTAGCCAACTAACTTGTTTTTGTAAATGTAAAGGGGGTTTGTAGAAGTTACATGGTGGTTGAAACAATTGTAGTTGATACACTTGCTCGTCTGTTGATATTAAAGCAAGCTCCTTTATCACAAATTCGTCGATAATGTTTTTAAATCCTTGAAAATCCAATATAAACTCCATCCTAAAAACAAAAATAAAATAATAATATATTCTAAGTACTATATTGATAATTTAGTCTCATCCAAAATTCATTATCAATAGTATTAATTAAATTTTTAAAAGTAGTAGACATGTATGTTCTACGCCATTTAAGGTAACATGACGTCATCACTCAGGAATGCAAGGTCAATGACCTTCCCCTCTCCCTCCCACTCCCGACTACTCAGGTCATTCACCCCGCAAGGTGTCATTGACCCCGCAAGGTCGGTTGTTGACGTTGACGACCTTGGACTTCAAAGGTCACTCAATGACATTGACCTTGAGTTGTAAGAAAATTTCGTCATAAGACTAAATCGTCATGCAACTGACAACACATGACTATACGCAGTTTACTTACGATGTAATAGTTATGACGTGTTTAAACTAAGGAAAATTTTACAGTAGAGTGGTGGTACTATTGATATCAGATCAGAAACGCGTTATAGTATAAGAAGTGTTCCTTAGTTGGTAGTTGTTTACAGAACGTGTTTAATTAATTCCACTCTGCAAGAGCATGATGATGTGACCAGGATATAGAGCGTTTAATTATTCCACGTGCTATAGTGCTTGTTGTTCTTACCGATGTGATTGCAAATGCATAAGGAAAAGTGAAAGGACAAGTGAATGTCACAGCCTCGTGACTTTGTTGCAACAAATACTAGCTTCATCAACTGATATCAAAAGTATGAGTTTACCATTTGATAATGTAAAAACTAATAATACTTTCTATTATGACTTTGTTACAAATAATAGTTGATTTGCCTGTTGAAATTAAATGTAAGATTTTTATTTACTTACCGTTTGATAGTGTTAAATGTGCAGACAATTGTTATGAATCATTCTACTCCAAATTGGAAGTCAGTTTGGAAAGTAGACAGACATCTGGAAGGCTTTAGGGCAATGGCCTTCTTAACATTTCTTCCCAGGGTATTTAAGAGCGTCTAGGAATGCAGACAGGATTATCTTGGATTAGGCATCAACTTATTTAGAACACACATGTAGCCAAGATTCCCAGGGAGTACGACACCACACGTGGAAAGGTCACACGCAGCTTAAAATAGCATTCGAAAAACCAGTGTCCGGGATGTCGGCTCACTACTAATGGCCCATCTGTGGGAAACCAGTTCCGTCCTTGGAGGTTACACGTGTAGACACAAAATATCCACTGGCCAATCAGGGCTCAGAACCCCTGGGGTGCGGCACGGTAGGGGAGGCTTCGCCTCCTCTGGAGAGGGAACCACCACCTCAGTATATAAACCCAAACTTAGTCAAAATTAGTAGCTCTTGTCTGCTCATCTCTTATCTCGTCATCTCAGTCTCGCATCAGCGCAGTCAAGTCGGGGCCCAGTCCTGTACGAGTTCTGCTAGGTGTCAGTCTCCGTGCTGCCATGTCTTTGTTGGCCCTATTGACTATGGTGCTGGGTAAGTCACGCTAGCCCTCAGCTCTTTAGTATGTTGGTAGTCTCCAGTATTAATCATCCTTGTAAGAAAAACTTGTGTTCAATGTATAATTATTATTTAGATGCTTTGGATCAATAAACATATATTCAAATACTCAAGCACTTAAGGTTGCCCATTATTTGCTATCCTGACATTTAAGGTACAACCCAGCCATGCTTAACAATTGGTGTCAGAAGTAAAAGGTGAAATGTTTAAAATTAAATTTAAAAAAAAGAAAAAGTTTTTTTAGAATAAATGAATCATGCTGGAGAGTTTAGCTTATAGTTATTAATGTCAACTAGTAGTGATTTTGTATGTTTTAAAAATAGGATATTCTTTGATCATTTATTTGAATTTTTAGACGGGTCGATTAATAAAGTATTTTTGTTTACTTATTGTGAGTTAAGTCAGGATTCTTATGACATTCGGTTAGAAGAGGTACTGAGCTCTGTAGATCAATTCCAACTAATTTCACAAAAAGTTTTATCTGGGAATTTTAATAAAAATGTGTGGTTGAGGGCATTTGTAAATCAAATTTGCCGAACCCCTTACAATTCTTTGCGTTGTGTAGATTTAAGGGATAAATTTGGAGCAATTTTGGTTTATTGAAATTAGTTAAATTTTTGTTGAATTTAAATTGGTTGATGGATTTGGAACAAGTCTTTGAGGTGTGGTTGCGAGGAACTTTGTCATCGCGAATGATTCAGAATTTGTATTTAGCTTGGGGAGGTACGGAGGATACTTAGGACTCGTTTCGTGTGCGGTTTATTGATTTCATTTTATCTTCCCAGGAGAACAGGGAATGGTATTTTAATTTTTTCATGGGTCATGATCAATATCGTAGAAGCTAATTGGTCACATGTATGTTGATGGAGTAAACTTTATTTACTCGTAAACTGAGGATTCATTAGCTTTTATCCAGTATTGTTTACAGTTTTTAAGGGTAAGTTTGATCAATGGGGTATTTTTATTGATAATTTAGTGCCCTATATTTTGAGTGATCCAGTAGAAACTAATTTGTATTACCATTATTTAGGATCTGTTAGGAGTAAATCTGGGTAGTAAATTTTCAAAAAGATCGAGCGATAGCTTTATGGATAGGAAGGTAGCAGATCAGGTTGTAGTTGGTAAGGCAGTGCAGCCGAAACAATTGGAAGCTAAATTATTTACAAGATTAGGTACTCGATCGGCAGTAGTAACAGCTTTTTATGATCCTGTGGACACAGTAACAGGGCAAGTCAGGAAGTTATCTGCCGCGCCTACTTGCGCACCTCCACCGGTTCCAAAGGTAAGATTTGCGACAGCTTCGTCAGAAATTGTTGGAAATGAGGTAATTTACGACGTGCCAAAATGGAATGTCAGGCCAAAGTAGTCCAGCTTATTATTTACCTATTGTAGATCCGGATTTGTTAATAGAAGGTTGTGAGTCGTTATTGCGGTAACTTGTAACTAGGATTATAGAGAAAAGGTTAAATGGGTTTTCTAATTATACAACTGAGCCAAGCGTGAAGAGAGTTAAAGTGTCTAAACTAGTAATAGAATATTTAAATTAAATGAGTGATATTCATGTATGTTCATTTGTACAAGGGGTTTTATTGGGTAGTATTGTTAGTTTAATAGGTTCGATTATTTTGATAGTGATTATTTTGAGTTCGTTGGGACACGACGCAAAGTCAGTTTAAATCTTTTGGCAAGCAACGGTACGTGGGGTTAATTTTACAGGTTACTATTATATAACATGTATAGACATGGTTGGGGGTGCAACAGGAGGTAAGGCAGGGGGTGATGGAGTCTCACCGCATGTACAGACACAACAGATTGCACAGCAAACGGAGCCGCTCGTTTACGCATGTTAGAGACAGGTAGGTTTATGGATACTGGTCCAGCCGCGTTGATTGATGTATTTAAAGGGGATGGAACGGGTCCTTCGGTGCATCAGTATTTCGCACAAATTGACCAGGCTGCATTATTAGAAAGATGGGGACCGAAAGATAAGGTTGCTATTGCTCGGTTGAAAGTGAAGGGATCAGCTGAGGTATTTATTACGACAAAATTTGACTTTTCAAAAGTACATTCAAATGGACTTTCGTTACTGGTATATGAGGGTATCAGGAAGGCTTGCATTGAGAGTTTTGTGGGAAAGCGAACTGATCAATATCGCTATACTAATCTGCAGAGTGCTGTTCAAAAGAGGGGTGAAAGCGTTGAACAGTTTGCGGAAAGAATTAGGCACCTGGGGTCGTTAACAATAAGGCATACAGATGCTAAGGAGGAACAGAAAGTAGTGAATCAAGAAGCGGAACGTCGGATATTAGGCGTCATTTTTGCATGGTTTGTTAGGTAAACCCGGCGAGGTAACCAGATTTATATTTCCGGAAAACTGGGAGGAGGCAGTAACGATAGCGACCATGGTAGAAGCAGAGGAAATGTGTAAGCCTGTACTGGAGGATGCTATGGCATTTGCAGTACAGTGTTGGAACTGTAATAAGCCAGGACATGTAAAATAAGAGTGTAGGCAACCCGTGAGAAATAATTTTGGGCCGAGAGGAAGAGGCACGTATATGGGTTATCTACCTGGCCGAGGTAAAGAAAATGGAAGGCCTCAGGAGTATGGTAGAGGTCGCGGAGGTCAGTCTCAGAATACGTAGAGCCGTGGACAAATGTTGAAGGAAATGCAAGCGGAAATAGAGAGTAGAGGACGTGAACCAGTAGCCACAACTCAATTAGAGCCAAAACAAAGGGGTAGTACGCAAAATTTTTTTTCCCGAAAACTGATGTTACGCCTAACTCGTTTAGGTTAGCCCAAGTGGAGTGTTTTAATTGTAGACGAATGGGACACTATGCAAGTGATTGTAGAATTGAAACGCGAAATTCTGCGCCGTTAAACTCCAGAGTTCCGTCGGTGTAAGCCACCCTTCTGAGGGACCTGAAATGCACAAGGAATATTTTTTACCCAGTGTTTATGTGGATGGTAATACGGATTTAACCATTCAAGCTGAAATTCAAGGTGTTGTGTTTACATTTTTATTAGATTCAGGTGCTAAGATTTCATTCTTGATGAAGGGGGCATATATGTGGATACATCGAACCATTCTGGAAGTACAATCGCAAAGAAGAGGGATCGACAAACCACGTTAAACGTTGAGGTCATTTTGAACACCATCCCGGCGAAAATTGTCTGGCGTTGGATTGCATCATCCTCGTCAATGTGGTGGTGTCCTTAGAGAACCCGGGTTTCGTAAGCGGGCGGTACCTGGAGCTGAGACTGTTACAGAAGTTGGGGGAGTTCTACAGTGTCCACTGCGTCGGCCTCGATTTGAGCAAATAACCGACACAGTCGTCCGCGGACACGACGTCTCCCCTTAAGGAGTACGTCGAAGGCAGCCGTTGCGAACAGTACGTACGGGTACTGCACGACCGCTACCTACTGAAGTCGGGGGTAGATCTCGTCAACCCAAGTCCCGAATCGCTCATCATGCCATTGTCCATGAGAGTTTGGACGGACGTAGAAACGCAGGCGTCCACCTCGTTACGGATCTACAACCACATGGAACCCCTGTTCGAAGAAGCGAGCAGAGAGGCCGAGGTGAACGTTGAACTAATAATGAAATTCGGCCACGCGTACGGAAAGCAGATGGCACGGTTTATGAGGGAGCATCAGGAGTTTTTGCGCGGGCCCTGAAGGCGAGCGAACTGTTCGCGTGGATGTGCTTCGGCATCACCTCAGAAGAAGTGTTTCAGTGTAACGGGATAATGGCCACGTCGTACGCGATGGCCAACACCAACCCGGTAAACCCCATCAGTAGAGAGAATTTGTATGTTCTAGGACAACTGTTACACGGCCACGGTCACGCGACATCAACACAAAGGTCAATGACCCCTCTCCCCCCTCCATCACCACGCCTACGGAGGTCAATTACCTTTCTCCCCCCTCCACCCTCTCACCCACGGAGGTCAATGACCCCTCTCCCCCCTCCACCCAATCACCCACGTAGGTCAATGACCCCTCTATCTACAGAGGTCAATGACCTTCAAGGTCAACCCATGACCTTGACCTTTTACTTCAAGGTCACCCGATGACCTTGACCTTGGGCTTCAAGGTCACTCAATGGCCTTGAGGTCACTCAATGACCTTGAATTGTAAGACAATTTTGACATAAGACTTGAATCGTCATACAACTGTGACAACACACGGATATACGTATTTTTCTGTTATTGGTACTGAATTTAGATTGATACATAATAATTTTGATGATGATGAAGATACAACTGATTGACTTGATTATAGAACAGAATCATTTTCCAATCCTGTGGTTAGTAAATGTTATATGTTAGAAGAGTATGAAGATAGAAAATCGGAATGGGAACAAATTGCAAGAGACAGAGATCGTTTTAGAAAAAGAACAGCTAAATTTGAAGAAGTGTTTAAATCAACTTTGAAAAAGCCAAGTGCAACGTGAGTGGAAAACTTTCATGTGTGTTAATGAAAGACGAGATGTGAAACTTATTTAATGCTGCTTCAAGGTCGTCAACCCTGGGAATAGTAATGAGTGATTTAATAAACCATTCTATTTCTTCACTTCCACTCGAGTTAAAATTTAAAATATTGCTTAATCTTTCATATAAAGATGTTTATTTTATAGAAAACGATTATTTTTGGTATTTATTTTGTAAGGAACACTGTATTGAAAAAAACATGCAATATTTTCTTGGAAAAGTAATGATATTCTTAATAAAACTTTTAATAAAGATTCTGTGCATGTAGTTTCTTTTTATGCATCTAGATTGTATTTAGGTCAAATTTATTCACATAAACATTTCTTCAGATTTTGTAGCTTACGTAGGTAATCATTTATATAAATGGGTACATATTAAAAAAAAAAATTTATTTTGAGGATGGGTGTATTACAAATTATGCAATATTTGTAGTTGATACTAAATTTAGTGTTTCAAGATTATTAGATAATAATATATTACGAAGTGTTACAATAGATTTTTTGAGAGTTAATTTTTATGATAATCTTAGAATTATAGACTTTTCAGAACACAATGAATATTGTTATATATCAATATATAAAAATCTTCCAATAAATAATATCATGTTATTGGCTCGCAACAACATCGCACGTTCGAAATCGTTACCGATGCCCTCTGTTCCTCCGCTGCGTCTTGGTCGCAGCGTTTTGTCGTACCAGTACCGCTTGCAATTTTTCAGGACCATCGTGTAGACGTCGAACTATTGGTAGCAGAGGCCCGCGAATATCACGTTGGGAGCTTCGTTGCAATCGCATATGTCGTACACCAGGTGGGAGAAACCGTCACGCACCCAGCGCACTTTCCAGTAACTGTGCACCCGGGGCTCTCCGAACTGGACGGTAGTACGTTTGTTGTCCCACCCACCACGTCCCCACCGCCGCGGTTTTCGTGGGGGCCGTTTCGCACGGCTTTTCTCACGTGCAACCAAACCGACGCCGGTGCTCAGTGTATCACCACCTTCGTTCGTGTCGGTCGCCATCGGTGACATTTCCGAGGTGGTTACATCCGATTCGTCACAGTCCAGCTCCAGCACGTCGTCTGTTCCTCCGGCGTCTTGAGGCGAGGGAGGCTGTTCTTCAATAGTCGCGTTACTCCACTCTTCGTCTGCGGATCCGTCGCGGTGTTTTTCGTCCATAATCCGAATACAATCCAGTCCGGTCGTAGATGACATCGTCACGCGTCACTTACTGTTTAACATGGCTTGTGATTACGACACCCACACAACCGTTCGTTGGTTCAACTCAAAACTTCTGGGCTACATGGATCTGTACGTAGAAACTGGAACCGGCGCGTACGTTCTGGTGGAAAAATTCGACTGTGATATACTCGCTACGTCTCGGATATATACAAGAAGAACGGGAGGTGAAAAAATATTGATGCCACCTAACGCTTGGAAGAGTCCGGTAGTCCGTTGGAAAGAAACGCCCGGCAAGGTGGCGACGTACGACACGAACGCCAGCAACATGTTCGCGTTCGAGGGTTTCGATGATTTCCTATCGTACATAAAAACTGTTCGAGCTACTAGAAACACTATACCGTTCTTCGACATCGACGACCGCCTACGAGCAGATCAGTTGTCGAGGTTAGTGGACGCGGACAGCGCTCCACCCGAACGTAAAACATTCAAGATGACCAAAATATATATTTCTTAATGTACGATTTGTGTTTTTTTCTGTACAGGAGAATAAATTGTAACACGAAGTCTGCCGCTCTGTTTCTTTTGTGTTAGGATTCCGTGGGTTTCCCAATCGACCCCGGTCACCAGACTTTTTCGGCGTTCCTGTTCAAATTCGATTTGTTACGACAATACCTTTTTTATGCAAATAGGACTTGCGGCGACGCGACTTGCGTGTCTCTTTGTACTTTTCCGCCGCGTCTTTCATGTAGTCTATGTACGTCGTGAATAGCTCTTGCAGAGCCGACATCATGAAGGGATGTTCGTTGAAATCTTTGAACACGCGCGTCCGGTCTAGATAGCAGTACATCTCTTCCAGTGTGTCCACTTTGATTTTCAGTGTCTGGCCAGCCATATTGGTGATTATATCGCGTATGAAATAGTGTTTACGACTCTTGTTCGAAGCCGTTCGCGGGTCGGTGTACAGGTAAACCAACAGTTGTGCCAGCGATACGCTGGAAACGAGAAAGTCGGACGGGTCCTTTCGCAAGAAACCGCAACATTTGTTCTTACCACCGTTGTTCGATTCCGGCTCGAGTATAGAGTTCTCGTCGAAATCTCTGTTCAAGCACTGGGTCTTCTCAGCGGCGCATTTCGGGAGTCGTAGTTGTACCGCGGCCACGTCGGCGCCCGGCAACAGTACGACCACAGTCCGTATCCTCGGATCGTGCGCCAGTCTGACGAGTCCCTCCAACACTGTCTTGGCGCCGTAGGTCGTTCGCCCTCTCATCGGATTCAGGTGTCGTGTCTTTTTGCGGATCACGCGGTAACGGCGAATGATTTCGGCCTCGTCCAGCAACCCCATCAACATCGCTACTCGCGTAGGTATGCGGTCCAGTAGTCCCGGGGAACAGGTGTTTTTCAAATTGTTTACGAATATCTCTTCACGACCGGACTTGTCGTACAACACGTACGCGAGTATCTGCAACAGGTACGTCTGGTTGTGCACGATCGCGGGCAACTCCATTATCATGGACATTAGCGTTTTGCAGGTCTCCGAGCAACGGCCGTCACAGTCGCACGCGAATGGATCGGCCGGATTGTGTCGGAAGTGTTTACGTACGAATGCTATCAGCTGATCGTATGTCTTGCAAGGAACACCTTCGGTTACCACGAACAGGTTCCGCAACATCTGGCCGCACGCGATCATGGCCATACAACTGTTGCCGTAATACAACGGCGTGTCCAACATCACGCGCATCATGTTGTTGAGCTCACCGCCGATGTCCGGCATCCTCTTTTGGGCCTTGTCCCAGATGCGTATCAGCGAATCGTTGTCGTTCCTAATATCGGCTACGTCCTCGTCCGTGTGAGTTCCCAGGATCATTCGTTTGAAGCAGTCTACGATACGCGTAAACAGTTCCATTTCGTGTTTTCGAACCACCAGATGTACAGTCTCTTTGGACAGTTGTAGGAGATCACCGTGGTAGATCAGATGCGCGTGCATTTCCAACTCGACGGTGTCACAGTCCTGTGACGGGGGTGGTTGTGATAAATCACATCCACCCAACGACGAACGCAGAGCCTTTTGTACTTCCGCCGCGTATTCCGGTTTATTCTTACGGATTTCTTGAAACGAGTTGATCGAGTCGTTCAAGCGCAACAACGTGTCCATGTGCAATAACCGCGCCCTGTAGTCGGCTTCCGTTTCTTCTGAACCGGAACCAGAGTCGGAACCACCACAGATCTCCCCACCGACGGGGGTCACATATCCGACGGAATCTCCCATACTGCACGGTTCACACCGACCCACTTAAAAAAAGGGTCTCGCGATCGATCGCCAACCATCTCGGTCTGGTGGCGTGGAGATTTCTAGTTAGTTCGCGGTAACTGACCAGTCTCGTCTGCCTAGTAGAGCGGCACATCGGACAAGAGATGTGATACAGTCCCGCGACGGGATCGGTAAACGGATTACAGCAGACCCAGTCCCAAGCACAACTGGTGTGAACCACGCTGTTGTGGAAACAGGGCAAGAGCAATGTAGGACGACACTTGCAACATATTTCTCCTAAACAGATGCAACAGTGGTGTGTTTTTCCTACGCGTCGGGACAATTCCCGCTCGCCGACTGTTATTTTATCGTTATCGGTACCGCCACTCGAATCCGTGCCGCTACGGCCATCTCTCGAACACGACTTGTTGTTGTTTATTTTGTCATCAATTTTGCGCCCAAAGACATTACACCAGCCCGATAATGTAGCACAAACACATCCAAAATATGTTTGCCAGTGTAATAGAGCAGTGTGTAGTTTTCTCACGAGAAACGAGGTAGTGGCACAGATCGATCTATTTAATCGTCTGAGGCCGTCGCCCATTCACCGATACTGTTACAACCTACACCATTTATGACTCGCTCGGTCCGTATCCTTTCTTATAGAGCGTTCCGAACGATTCGGCAACGTGTGGCGGATGACTACGACGTTCCTCGCCAATACCGGTAAAGGTCGAAAAATAAGAAACGAATCTCGTTTCAAAGGCCAGTGCTCGACAGTATGTGGCGGCCTTTATACGCCGCGCTATCCACTCGGTGTCTTCGCCGCACCCGGGTGTTTTGTGTTTCACGAGGTTTATTTTGAACACCGACGGGTTTTCATCATCGTTCAGCGTATCATACGTGGTCGTAACGTATAAAAAGTTCGCTTCCGTGTAAGCGAGAATTCGTAACAGAGCTTCCGAGTCTAGAGTCGATGGGTGTGCGCGAAACTGTAGTGGATAAATGCGTTGTTCACGTAGCTTTCTGAACTGCGTGTTCTCTCGACCAGCATCGGCTCCGCATCTAAAGCCTCGTCGAGGGTTTGCTCCGTACAACGCAATAAAGTAACCGAGAGCTCTCGATTGCACCGGTCACACACGCAGACACGGTGTTGAGGATTCGTCAATTCTTCAACGGACCACGCTACGAAAAGGACAAGATCCACGAACCTACCGTTCGAAAGCCGCGCGACCAGCGAGTTTTCTCCGACTTTACAAGTGTTGTACCATAAAACGTAATTCATTGTAGTTTTCCTTAGACTTTCATGTTTTAATATTATTACGGTGTAAAGCGCCGACTGTCCAACTCTTTCAAGTCGATCGAGAGTGCGACGATTATGAAGAACGAAACGTACATTTCAAATTGATGTTCTACTATCGTAGAAAATTGAATGACGCTAAACGAAACCCCACTATCCTTTCTCCATTTCCAGACACTCGAGGTGATAATCCACCATCAACACAACTATGGCGCGGCCAGCACAACATCACAGATTTAATCAGTATCGTATCTTCACAATCTTACAAAAAGTAACAGCCACTCAAATTTAGAGCAAGATACATATGTGAGTGAGTGTGTGTGTGTGTGTTTTGTGTAATTCGTAATATAAATGAACACACAAGATAGAACCTGTGTTTAGATTATGGTCTACGAGTAAACGTGGTGGAAAGTTTATGGGGAAAACAGAGATTTTAAGATTATTCGCCAGAAGACTCTCGATTGGGGCCAAGAATAATACCCGTAGTATACTCGGGTATTCTCGAGAGAAAATCAAAACCTAAACATTTGATACCAACGATAATAGCAAATAGACCAGAACTCTACAATGTAAAATGTTTACGCATCGGTGTCCCGATCGGTTTGCCGTGTTGTGTTAGTGGTCGCGAGGTCTCTTGTGTAGATTAGATCGGTAAACCCGAATGAAAAAGGTTTGCCAACTGCGAGAGTTCTCCTCGATCGGTGGACCGACTGCAAACGACCATAAGTATGTCCTCAGGGGCCCAGGCCTTCATACGATTTCGAGTTACCGATCCTTGCCGATGTTAACATTTCCACTGTTGAACGCAGTATAAAAGCACTACCTTCTCACAACTCCAATCAGTGTTATTGTATCTGTTGTGCATTTATCGTCTCTCCACATCAACATACTGCGCCGAGGAAAACGTAAGTATTATACTACATCAATACTTAATCATCTCTAAAGATAACTGTTGTTCGGTACTAGATTGTTTTTGTAATTTTGAAGGATCACGTACAATCTGTACACATGAACTCGTAAATTGTAATTACCCTCGTTGTTGCGTCAGATGATTGTACTTAAAACACGGCCCTGGACACGACCTAAACCGATACTCACATTAAATTTATCATACAAAGTGATTCCGATGAAAGTGTGCATTTTGATAGTTGATAAAAATATATATAACAGAAATATTTTTTAACGACATTTGGCATCATAATTTCTGCGTTTTTCTTTGCCAAATTTCCAAATTCTGCAAAGAGGCGTCTCACGAATTCTCATATTTCTCTGAAAAGAAATATTTGCGAACCCCTTACATGTGTATTAGACAAAGATTGTTTCTTGTCCCACTTTCCATCAACCCTGATATAATGAGCATTATTAACCCTTTTGGTGCCAAACAAAATTTTCGAAATGTACCAGGAATGCCGGGCGTACACATGCATGTCTGTACCAAGATTGCCGGCCACGTTTAGCCAAAATGTACCGTAATTCTTTAAACA
>NW_025778560.1:0-25978 GCF_021130785.1 Homalodisca vitripennis
TGTAAGATATGAGGGTCGTCACTGTTCACTATATGGGTCGGGATAAATAATAAGACGTTACATTTTAGAGTACAATTGCTCTAAGACCGCTCAAAAAGGAACGGATCGGGATACGGAGGTTTACATGACGGTGTCTGGTGGTGGACTGCTGGCTATCCAGCTTGGACCGTTGGTTGTAGGGTAGTGGCGTGATATGACGTCACAGGAGAGCAGCCTATGAGCATTCTTTATTTCGTATCAGACCACATCTTATGATACACCGCCTGAAAATACATACTGCCAACATAACTGGTGCAGATATTAAATATGTGCTATGGGTACATTACCAACTTAGTATTTATCACACTAAATGTGTATTAAGTGTACAATTCTCCCCCTTAAAGATATAAGTCTCCTACAATTTTAGAATTGTATTAATTACAATGAATAAGAAAATTGACATTAAACTCTTTTATATTCGTAAGTATAGATTATAGAGAAACAAAATACAAACTCAATATAATCATTTAACACAAATCAAAACACTTCAATCAAAACCAACAAATCTGAATATAGCAATTAAATAACACATTGTTTGGACACACTTAACAAATCGATCATAATAATAATAATACCTAAACAATATTAATTACAAGTCACAATCGGGTTGCATTTACAAGTCCATTTTGGACTACAGGTTTATGATCCCTTAGTCGGTATCGTCTTCTAACAAGTGTATTTCTTTGGGTGAAAACGCTGGAACTGTTATTGTTTACGTGTTGTACGTGGACTGGGGGATTTGCCCCTGAGCGTTTCTGTTATTGTTATTGTTTTGTGGAGAGGGGGGCAAGGTCGTTGCTAAAACTACTGGCGACCTTGCACTCGCTCTGTCCCGCGACTGTATATCGACCGTTTTCCTGCGTGTGCTCTGTTGCCACGCTTGCGTCTGGGGTCTGGGGCTCTAGGCATTCTTGTCGAATCAGACATTTCAGGACGACACTGTAACTTCTATCAACTGGTCGATATGTCGTTTCCCACCTCATGCCCGTATTTAGTTCAACTAAATACGTGACTGGTGCTAATCGTGAAACTACCACCACCTGTTATCCACTTATTTCTACCTCTATAATCTCTCGCTATTATTGGTTGTCCAATAGCTAATTTTCTAGTTTTACTACCCCTATAATACAATTCTTGTTTTTCTTGATTATCTGACATTGTTGATTTAACATTTGGGCGAATTAAATCTAACCTAGGTCTTAGCGATCTGCCCAACATTAATTTGAGCTGGCGATATGATTGGTAGTAGAATGCACTGTATTTCTATAAGTGAACAGAACAATTACTCAAAGCTAATTCTAAAAAACCTTGGAATTCATGAAGAGCTGTTTTTCACTTTTATGTTCAATAGTTCTGACTGAACCGTTCTGCCAAACCATTGGTTTCTGGGTGGTATGGTGGTGAAAATATGTGTTTGATACCATTTGACGGTTACGAATGCATGTAACAATAGATGTATATAAACTGCATATACTGTTAATTTTTTGCATGTATTCAACTTTGTCATTCTTTGAATAAAGATCTTTTGAACTTGAACGTGAAACTTGAAACTTGAAACATCAAAAATTCTTTAAACTCCTGACTAGTAAAAGGCGGTCCATTGTAGGACACTATGTGGTCTACAATTACCATACCTACTAATAATTCCCTAATTTCACAATCGTGTGTACAGCTACCGTTGAAGCAACGGGCAACACCTCTGGCCACTTATAGTACGCATCTTTAACCACTAAAAAATAGCTTGGACTGACAAGGTCCAAAAAAAATCAATATGAATTCGAGACCAAACTACGTTCCGGAACATTCCAATGATGCAGGAAAACCTTGGGCGGTTTTGCTCGTTCCTCCAAACAGTCTGCAACAGCTGTTAGCTAGTTGTTCTATGTCCCGGTCGATATTAGACCACCATACATATGCACGGGCTAATGCCTTCATGCGAACAATACCTATATGTGAACTATGCAATTCGTTCAGAATGTTTATTCTGAACCTTTTAGGTATTACCACCCTGTAACCCCAAATTAGGATTCATTGCCTCCAAGGTTAATTCCGAATGTCTAATTTTTAAATGGCTTTAGATCTGGTTCAGTTACAATAGCCCAACCTAATTCTACATACGATATTACCTTTTTGATTTCACTATCTACCATTGATTCCTTTTTCATGTCTACATAGCTTAATGGTATGTTCATTTTTCCGCTACTAAACACTGCAAAATAGGTACCTATGACAATTAATATTAAGGTCATCATCCGAGATTTTATCTTTAACCTCACTATTTACAGGTAATCTAGATAAACCATCGGCACTGCCATGATTTTGGGACTTAACATACAACAATCTTATATTGGAAACCACTTAAAAAAAAGCGTATCGTTGTAATCTACTGGCTGCAAAAGCCGGTAACCTTTCTTTGGTCCAAAAATAGCCACTAAAGGCTTATGATCAGTCTTTAACAAATAGAATAGAATATATTTTTTTAGAATAGAATATATTTATTGTCTTTAAGCCTTGTGAGCAATGGACATTGTCAATAATAAACATATGGCATTATAATGAGATAAGAAAAAAAAACAAACAGAGATTGTCCTACTGAGCCACCAACAACACCAACATGATCTATTATAAAGTCAGAACATATTATTTAACATTCAGATACGAAGCATACAAGAGCCACAATAAAAGTTATATTAAATAACAAATAACAAAGGATGTTTTAAAGCATAACAATAAAAAACAGCAGATGTTGAGCGATTAGGGAGTAAAAAATAACAAAATAAATAGTTAACAATTATAAAACTATATAAAATAAATAACAATATAAAATTTAGATTAATAAACATTATTAATTAGGCCTATTTAAAACTTACAGTCTACATAATTACAGTTCAGGTACAAAATTCTTTAGTTGTCTCAGCAAAAATACCACTCTACATAATCTAGCACAAACTTGATTAATGTGATCTGACCAAGTAAGTTTACAGTCTAAAACAATTCCCAACAGTTTTAACACTTGGCAAATAATTGTACTGGTTAGGTTGTAAAGTAAATAATATATGCTGTGTTTTACTTTCATTTAGAGCCAGTTCGTTAGACTGAAAACCAAGTTTTAGCCTCAAGACATGCCTCATCTACAAAACTACTCAAGTTAATAATGTTACTATCGGAGCTAAACAATGTAAGAGTCATCAGCATAAAGGATAACATTGGCCTTAACATTACAGGGAAGATCATTAATGCTTATTAAAAATAACAAAGGCCCAAGAACCGATCCCTGTGGCACGCCAAACTCAACTGAGCGATAAGCAGAAAGAATACCACCAACACAAACTCTCTGCCCTCGCTCAGTCAGGTAAGATTTTAAAAGAGCAAATTCAGAATTTTGTATGCCATAATATGATAATTTAGAGAGCAGGATTTCTCTCGGGACACAGTCAAAAGCCCTGGTGAGTCGAAAAGGGTTGCCATAGTGGCAGATTTGGCCTCAAAGCCATCAACAATCGACCACACCAAAGCTCCAACCGCATCCAGAGTACTTCTTCCTGCTCGAAAACCGAATTGGGAATTTTTGAAAAAGATTGAAAGTTTCAAAGTACTTACTCAGTTGTTCATTCATGATGGATTCCAGAATTTTTGAAAAAATGAGGTACCACAGAGATCGGTCTATAGGAACCTGGTAAATCTTTGGAACCCTTCTTATAGATAGGCACAGTTTTTTGAAATTTTTAAAGATTTTGGGAAAACTCCTATTAACAAGCACTGATTTATTTATTTATACACCAAGTGAGTGGCAATATGAGAGAGAAACAAATTTTCTTTAAAATAACACTTGATAATCCATATATATCTTTACTATTAGAAGATTTGGACCATGCAGCCTTGCAGGGATTTAACCCAGAGTTGATTAAAGTCTCATTGGCTTTAAGCTTTGCCTTCTTCAGTTCATTTTTATACATGTTTCTTACACTGATGTAGGCTCTTCTTGCAAGATCAGTTTTGGTATGGCAATAAATTGTATAAACAGCCATAACTCGCTCCTTTAGATCTCTTAAGTGATCGGTATACCATTTGAGCTTAACATTTTTTAGCTTAGAATTATTAACAGTTCTGGTTTTAAAGGGGCAGCACAGATCAAAAATAGTTAAAAATCTTTCCATAAAAATGTCAAATAATATAGTGTTATTATCACTATTTGCAAATATGGCTGGCCAATTAGTAAATGTTAAATAAGAGATTAAACTTTCAATGTTACTAGGAGCTAGACATCTCACCTCAATCTGCTTTTCCCGAGAATTCTTCGTGAATTGAAATTCAAGGACAAGGGATATTTCAATCATGTTATGATCAGACAAACATTCACTTAAAACCTTGGCCTGAAAACAATTGTCACCCAAATTGGTCACAACATTGTCGAGGCATTGCCTCTTGTCGGGAGATTTACAGTCAATTTACAATCCACTGATCTTAAAATGTCTTTTAAATTGTTATCACTAGATAAGTTAGCCTTCAAAAAGTCAATGTTGAAATCCCCGCACAAAATAATACAACATTTAAACTCAATTAGATGATCTAGCAAACGTTCAAAGAGACCCATAAAGATGTCCATATTCCCTCCAGGAGGCCTATATAGTGCTAATAAAATTATTTTATACTCAGTCAACAGGACTCCTCGCGCCACTTCAATGTTCATTCTCTCTGCAAAATTCGTCAACATCAATAACGTTGAACCTGATACCCTGCCTTAGTAGGATACCAGAGCCCCCACGTTGATTAATAGATCGGCAGTACATACTAGCTGATAGAAAGCCTTGGATATTAACCACATCAGAAGTCAGTCCAGAGCACCAATTTTCGCTGACACAGAGTCCAAGATAACAAGATTCAGATAACAAAACCTCCAGCATGTCACGTTTGTCCATTAAAGACTGAGCATTTAAAAGTAGTATACTTTGGCCGTTGCTGGGACAAAGCACCCGAGACCGGTTCTGGGACAAACCGTGTGAGACCGAATCTGGGACAGAATTTTTTAGAGAACGACTAAGAGTGTGAGTACGGGTAGTCAGAACCGCGCCGCGCGAATCACCACGCATGTCATCGCTGTCCCGCCACCGCGCAGACACCACGCGTTTTTATTTACCACAATTTTGAGTATGTATGTGTTTGTGATTTACTGATCAGATCTAAATAGACGATGTTGTTTACATGGTTGTTCTGGAGCAGTTGGTTGTTTTGGTCTACAAGTGTTGTGATTGTGATCTGTTGAATCTTTCGTAAACCGCTCCGAAGAGGTATGTAGTGTTTTTCTTAAAGGTGATTGAGATATTTTGTAGCCGTGTGGTACATTAGGGGAGAAAAGGGAGTAGAGATTGCTGTCTCTAAATGTTTGTGAGAGTGAACATCATGATTGACAAGACTGTTGTTGACAATATTGCAGTGTACCTCGATGACATCAACGGCTCTGAGATTCGGTGGATTCGATGCAATTACATTTTCATTTGAGTTGAAGTAAGACGATTCTTTTTGTAAGTTTGTTGCATCAGATTTTTCAAAACCTAAGAGATCACTAACGGTTTTATCCAAGTAGAATTTAATTGGAGAATTAATTGATATTTTGTCACCATCTTTAAAAATCTTGAAATCGTCAGAATTTATAATAAGATTCAACGATTGTATGTAATCTCTGAAACTCTTTTCAAGTTTTTCAATGGTCCAGTAACCACATTGAAGTATCAGTGGTTTCGGAATGAAATGTATTTCCAAGTCCCAAAAATATACTTTTGCATGTTTGCAACAAGTTGTATATGTTGTTCTCAGAGTAAAATCCAAACAAGAGCCATATAATACTCTACGTTTGGATCCAAGTGGATGGGGTGTTCTAGATGGAGAGTCAGTACAGACTCAGTTCCAGTTAGTTTGAGTAATGGCATGGTTGCATTTGTTTATATACTTATAATTCTATATAATTTTTAGATGAAGTTACTACCATCATGGAAGTCTTCAAAACCTCTTTCCATATATTTTTTTATTTCGTTGGTTGAATTTTTTTCTGCATGATGTATATCTTGCCTTCTAATTCACCTCAATTGAACTTTGGACAACCACATCATATGGCTCCACTTCTTTGCTCACTTGACCAATTCTCTGGTGGGTTTTCAATAGGAAGCTGCCCCATATCTTTTCACCATTTACGGTACTAGTGGGGACAATCTCGATCGCATTTATTATTTTTTCCGATTTTACCAAATGCGATTCCAATAATTTCTTGACTTCAGATAAATCTTGTGAGACTTTTGATACATCACTTGCAAGCTCAATTATCTCGTCAGGAGAAGGGTCTGAATTGGGTTGAGTTTGGTATTGATCCAATTTCAATTTCGTCTCCAAATCTGTTGAAAATAAAACCACGGTTTCTATGCATTTTTTATTGTTTCTTATACTACGAAGAATATGTTCCCAGTCCTCACCAGCTGAATCTCGTCGTAGAACCTCCAGGCACAGATGTCCACAGATAGGAGGATCGTCAAACCCCTGAATACGCTCTGAGTTATAAACCAACCCTTTTGGCCCTAAGTACCTGACTACTTCTATTGGAGGATTGACATCGCCATATGAATCAAAATAGAATTTCTTTTCACCACGTTTCACATAAACACGTCCAGTGAGTACCACCAGATGAAAGGTCACCAAGATTTACAATACCACGTTCGATATTTGTAGGTTTGTCTGGAAGTAACTGTCGCATGAAAACACCTCTAAACTCATTAATGTTTTAATATACCTGCTAATTTTTCTATTTCACCAAGAGACAGCAGTGTCTAACTCCTCATCGACTAAACTCTTTAACCAAGGTATAAATTTTTCTCTCAGTAAAGGAGCCACCTTTCTTCTTATTAATGGAGAGAGATGAAACGTTTACCTACAGGAACTGACGAATCCACCATTTCCATAATTTCCTTCAAAAACCCTCCTTGTTTATTAGATACGAGTTGGTTGTAACTTAGAAGCAATTGTAAACCTTTTTTGTTCTTAACGGCTCTAGAAACGGCTTTGTGTTGCTCTCCAGAAAGAAGTATACGATCACTTCCGTGAGACAGCTGTTCATTAGATAATCTGATTACTGTAGGTTTCCGTCTTTTGTACGCTGTACGAAGCTTACGTATTTGAGCTTCGGATAGCCGAACTGTATAATTATGATGACTTTCCATTCTATACGCTTTCTTATATACAAAACACTGACATAAAAACAATAATTGCCCCCCCCCCTACTAATGAAAAAAAATTTTTATTTTACTTTTTTTTGTTTTTTTGTTGTTTTTTTTATTTGTTTTTACAGGAATTTGATTATGTTTCGAGTAATGTCATATGAGAAATTTGCCTCAGATACAACGACAACATATGCTGTGGTGCCGCTGCTCCCCTGTGGAGATGCAATAGCTTTTACAAAAATCTAATTCAATCTGAATGTCACTTCGAGATCTGTCTGTTGTTGGTTGATGTAGATGTGTGTCAATTACAACCAAAGGTGAGTTATCAATAAATTCTTTCAGGTTTACTAACACGTTATTGTCTCCGAAGTTTATTTTTCGGAAACCCTAGGTACTGATCGTACATGATCCTGTATATACCATTAGTAATATCAAAATTCTGCAATTCCTGAGAATTACCTTTCTCCAATAATTTTCACAGACACATTTTTTGATGTTGCAGCTGTCAAATCTACTAGGATCTTTTGCCTGGGTGTTTGTTCTGTTTGTCTGAAGTGCGATTATAACAAATCTAGGATTGTACACATTTCTGTAAACACTTGTAATATCGAAGCTGAACGATGAACCGAACACCCCTCTTTTGTCGATGCATTGCCATTGAAAGAAGTTGTAGACTAAAGCATCCTTGTCACTCAAATGTTTCAAACCATCAATTAACTGGATTTTGGAAGTGCTGGTATAATCGACTATGGGGACTCGTAACACAAACGACTCTATCACAATTTTCCCATCGCCAGGATCCGTTGCTGTGGACCCTGCCCCTTTCCAGTGAAACAACGCATCATTATCTTCATTCCTAGTAAATGTGATTTCAAAACCTCCCTTGTACATCGGGTAACGTAGGTGGTCAAAGAACCCTAATCCTAAATGCCCAAGTGTACCGAGTGCCTCAAACTTCCCACCTCCTGTAAACGATGATGAGAAACCACTACTTGAGAGTGTTTGTTGTTTCAGTGTTACTGTAACTAACAATCCCCTTTATAGTGCTGGTGATGACGGGGAGTTCTACTGTGTCGATCAATGTATTGTGTTTCCTCAGCTCTATTCTTGAAAACAAGAAGGCCGCGAAGTTGTCTACCAGTTTGACGGTAGAATTAGTTTGATAATCAGATCCATCAGATTTTTGCACATACTTTCCTTGAATGTGGTACATTATGCGTGAATCATAAAATGCGTCTCCATGATCCAGTTTGAATGTTGTATTGTTGTTGGGTGCATTGAAGTTGAGCTCTGAAACTGGCATTGCAGTTCTATACTCACTTCTTGCTATACCGCTCGAAAATTCAATATACAGTTTCTCCATCACTGGTTTTACCACTGATCACTGTTCTAATATATCCTCTCTTATATATAGGGTAAAAATATTTGCTCTCATTGCTTTATATATCTGATGGGTAGATACATCCTGAAGTTCCTAACCCCATACCGAGTTTACGTTTCAACCACATTCCTCCTGTTGTTGCTAGGCCGACCATACGCTCATTCAAGTCAGCATCATCTGAGGTAACCCTCTCCCAAGCTTTCTTTTGTAATATTTTGTCCGCCTCCCACCTGTCTTCTGTGTTTTTATGATCCCTATACCATATATCATGCTTCTTACAAGCTTCATCGAGGGGTTAGTTCCCTTATCTCCCCTAGCAAGTATCTTGTCAAGCTGGGTGCCGGGCCCACAGTAGTCGTACGTATCAAGATGCCAGTTCTTGGGCGCATGTAACTCGAATGGTAACTTGTTAATGATGTCGTTCAAAAGCCCTTTACCTTCTATAACATGTTCAGGCAAAACAGACAAACATCTGACTAGGTACTTCAACCCTTTAGGTTTAGCAATTAGGTCTTCCATTTCATTGTGAAGGAAATCAACCACAGACAGTTTTTCATTATGAAAGTTGTTGTTCCCAGCTTCTTCCTGAGCTTGAATGTAGTGTAACCTGTCAATGAGGTCTTTGAAGTTCTTTATGTACTTATATTCGACCGGGACTTTCATTGTAAACCTTTAACCCTGAACCAATTGTTGCCACTTTTCCATTCACCAACTCATCCCAAATAGGTTTTATCATATGTTTCCACTTTAGTCCTTGACTTGATTTGGGACGACCACTTTTGGGATTGTTTCTTTGGAAAAGCGAGTTTATCCTCACCAATATGCCCTTGTAAGAGTTCCAGTCTTCATCGGTGTACAGATCCTTCTCTACTTTATTGTTTTTCGTCAACAATCTCCAAAGACCCTCAGTCCCTTTGTATTTCTTTTGAGAGCTGACTAATATAATGTCATCATAATCAAATGTAATCGGTTCGGAACCGATCATCGGCTGCTCTAGATTTTCATCGTACCAAATACCAAACTGTTTGTCGTTGGATTTTGGAAGGTATCGGGCTCCTAGAGAACCAAGTGTTACTACTTTAGAATCCATCAACTGTTTCATCGATTGCTCTTGAGGTTGTACTTCTGGCTCATCATCGTAATCTACATCCTCAAACGTTCGACGATCTGATGCTTGAGGTTGAAATCTTACCAACTGTTTCATACGGTTTTGACTACGTATCTTTTGTGTTTCCAATTCTCTATGTCGTTGTTCCCTAATGGCTCTGGTGATTGGTTTCGTACTTTTTCTCATTTTCACGAACATCTTCTAACTCTTTGAAATGGGTCTGAGCAAACTCACTTTTGTAATTTCCGGTTTAACTCATCCAACTTTCTAACTTTAGAAACAGTGAGCGGTCGATCATGTGTTATTGATATGTTACGATTGGCAGACGTCTCATTAGCATTTGATGATATAGTATTTTTGTTTGAGAAGTTTTTTAATTCATCCTGTTCAGCACGTTTGAACTTTGCAGCCAAGACACTCTGAATTTTTTCAAGTCGCCTTGCTTCTTTTGCATCTAGTTTATTCGCCATGTTGTATACTTATAGTAATAGACACAGAGTTATTCTTCAAATCTTTCAAGTCACGTTTATGAACGTCAAATTACGTTTATACTTAAACGTCAAATTACGTTTATGAACGTCAAATTACGTTTATGAACGTCAAATTACGTTTATGAACGTTTAAATTACGTTTATACTTAAACGTCAAATTACGTTTATACTTGAACGTCAAATTACGTTTATACTTAAACGTCAAATTACGTTTATACTTAAACGTCAAATTACGTTTATACTTAAACGTCAAATTACGTTTATACTTAAACGTCAAATTACGTTTATGAACGTTAAATTACGTTTATACTTAAACGTCAAATTACGTTTATACTGGTACGTTTTACAACGAAGTATTATTCAACACTTAGTTTCCTTTTTAAATTGCACATATATTTCCTTTTTTGTGGTTTAGCTGTAGTATTAATAGATATGAATCCATGAGGTGTTTTCCAACACTCAAAACAGAGAGCCTCAAATTGGTTGAAAGTCATGTCAGAACCTACAAAGTCCTGGAACACTCTCTTTGTATAGTACTTGTTCATTGTAAACAGACACAACAGATTAACATTGTTTCGTATGACCTGCATATCTACCCGACCATAGCTCTGACTCAGGTAGACACAAGAAATCCCTTTATGACGTCCTCTAATGAAATAGTCTTTGATTTTAGTCTGCTCTTCTAGGAGGCAGTCATCGAATACCACAAGTGAGTTTGGTTTGCAGTCATCGATAGAAATGAGATCTTGACCAAGAAGAATAGAAAAACGCAATGTGTCTTCTAAGGTTTTTTTCTAATCTACTGTATTGTTCACGCAGATCTACATATGCAGGTTGTTCTATTGAACGACTAAATACGTATAGATTCTTGAACAGAACTCCATCTTTGTTGTAAATGAAAATTCAATAACAAGTTCGTTTTACCACACCCAGACGGTCCTACAATAAGACACCGTAACGGTCTAGGTAAAAATTGGTCTTCAAATTTCTCTCTGCAATACACTTGAATTTCCATAGTATGTTCTCTTACATACATTTAAAATTTAACAGTTTTCGCATATTCTATGATGACCCCATGCTAGGGTTCGGATATTGTCTTCGAGTACGAAACGTTTGTCGTCCTTTGATGAAAGTACCACTTTATGGTGTTCTACGCTGTAGAGATTGTGTGCTTGACTCCGAATTGTATTCATCGTTTTGTAGTGCTCGATGTTACTAAACAAACAGTCTTTATAGTTGCTAAAGGTAATTTCATTTTCAACTACAGCTTTTTTCACGCCCTTAGACCTCTTTATGTAATGGTTGTCTTCTATATTGCTCGCATACATCTTGGATCGTAGTCCTACAAATTCTCGCATGATTCGACCATTAAGTTCATCTTTCATTTTACCCAGAACTTTCTTGTTTACGTGGGGGAGCCCATATTGGTTGGGGTTGGGGTAGTCACTTGTATCAAATAATCCAATTATATGTTTCATGTCTTCGTAGAAGTTTTTAGTTTTGATGTCATATATCAGGGAATCGGTATCGGTGTACACCATTTTTATATTAGATCCATACTTCTCTTTCATTACATTGTAGTGGAAATCATACATCAGTGTTATTGATATGTCTAGAATACTCATACCTACGTAAATAGGTTTATTTAACAAAAGTTTTTTCTTACTAAAATGTACAGCAACTAGGTTTTCTGTAAAGATGGTTCGACTCTTAAAGTTCGGTTTGCTAACCCATCTTTCCACTAATTTGGACTTAGTACCCAAACGAATGTCCACACGATTTCTCATATTTTCCATTGTTTTTCCAAAAACTGAGTTGTTCATAAGTTTGAAAAAGTCTTTCTCAAAATAATTTTTCGCCTTTGTACGCTCCATAGTATTTAGATTAATGTACGGTTGCAACCAATTGCTTTGACTGAAAGTAAGAACTCTATGAACATGTTTTAGTTTCATACCCAGACTCAAATAAAGCTTTAAATTTTTGTAGTGTACGACATACTTTTCTTTGCTGTAGAGAGTTGTCAGAAGCTTTGCCATTTTCGATCCTGGTGGGACTCTACGTTCTGGAGCGAGAGGTAGATCAGAGTGTACGTCGTGTAGTTCTTCAGGATATTCCAAATCAACTTCTAATATGTAGCCTGTGGGTGAATCGTCACTAACTTTCATTACATCGATGTCTGTACTGCTCCACTGAAAGTTTGCATATGGTAGTTTTACAGACATTGACCACCCATACAGGTTGTTTGCATCCAAGTACATGAGGTAGTTGTTTGGTTTCGATTTGTCGTAGTCTTTCATGTAGGGATTGTTTGCCTTCGCATATCGATGAGAACACTGTGAAATACCACCACGAATACCTTTTTCAACCATGAGTACCATATCGATATCAGTCAATAGGGACAGTTCGACTTTTGTAATTTTTAGCATTGCGTTCCAAGCCAACCCAGGTGCTGTGAAATACCATGCAGGATCTAATTTGTATGTATTGAGACATACATCCCTGAAGTTTTCCATAACATCTGCAAGCAGCAAGACATCGGTTTCGTTATATAGAATTGTATATTCTTTCATGTTCTGAATGTTAAAGGCGGTCCATACATCGCACGCATGTTTGTAATCTTCATTTGTTATGTGTTGTTTATTCAGTCTATTGTAAAATTCTTCTTGACTAGGTAGTGATGTTTCACTATATTTTTCTATACTGTCCATGTAGTCGTAAGGGTACACTCCTTTTCGTAGCAATAAATTGAGATCCTTACCATTGTAATATGTTGAGATGTGTTTGAATTGAGACCTAGTCAGATTCTTTGCCAACCTATCGAGACTTTGTGACATGAACTTGAAAGAATCGATGAATCGTAGTTCAATTCCACCTTCCACACTGACCGTAAAGGAAATGTACCGCTCCTCGTTGTTGGCTATCAATGATATGCGATTTTAGAACTTACCAAACTCTTTAATGAATAGGTGAGTGTCGTAAACCTGCTAAATTATGAACGAAAACAGGAATGAACCTAGGTTTATTGAAATTGATGTTACACTTGTTGTGAGCTGCTCCTCTAAAACAAACCCGTCAAATGGTTATGGTCTCCAACACGATCATCACCAAGATAATTTCCACAGATATGACACGTAGTTGTAGATTCAAACATTTCCTGTTACTCTTTTGTCATCAACTGCATGGGGACTATTGCTTCACTCTTGTAAAGTTCATTAATCCTTATCGACTCCTCAATCAATCATTTTACAAATACATGTGCAGCATCGTCTCCAAAGTATTTAATCGGTGGTTTGGAAAAGCCGTCCTCTGACACCCCATACATACAGAAGGAAATGGCATTATGTTTCTGATATTTGATAGTGAACGACTGATGATTACCATTACAATCCACTTTACACGGTTGACATGTTGAAATAGGTGCTAGACAGCATTCAAAGTCTGCGTAATACACAAAGGGCACTCTCATTGAGCAATTGAAATCTTTAAATCTAATTACAGTTCCTAGCTCTGGTAGTTCCAATTTTACAGCATCGTGTGTGTTACAGTATTCTCTATGCTTGATGAGTAAATCCTCTCTCGTAAAGTGTTGCAAACACCTACAGTATTGCATATCCACATCTTATGTCCATTTCGTGAGATCTGTGAACTAACCAAACGGGACATATCTTTGATCCAGCAGTAGTGAGTGTTTGTTTTTTCTCTGATAAACAGTAGATTAACATGTTTTTCCATCTCGTTATCAGTTATTCTCAGCGGGAATATATCGAACTTGTCATCATAAGCATAGACATTAACAGAAATGCCACTACGTCTTTCAAACTTTGCTATATCATCAAATTTCATGGGGCATTCGCAAGTTGCTAGTGCATGAAGCAGCTCTCGTTTGAAAGGTTCGTAATTGCTGATTCTTTCTGGATGAACCTTAACTGGATGTAAAGCTACCAGAATAGACCACATAAAACATTTCTGATCTTCGTTTTTTACATTAATAACAGCCTTTTTGGATTGAATCTGTTTTGGTAGAACCACATAGCTGGATCCGTGAAAAGGAACGTATCGGTTGACTCTGATCTCCAAGTCTTTCACACTTTTTAGTGACCATTGAGAACCGTTTGCCTGAAACTCCTCCATCTCAACCAACATCTTAAGTTTTGCTGAGTTATAATAGTCAGACAGAGACGTTGTCGAGTAAAGAATTTCATTTTTCGTTTTAAAGTTCATGACTTGAGTCACCTCCACATCGTTTATTATTTTCTTGAATTCAGCATGATAAACCATGTTTACCTTAAGATTCTTTTCTTTTACAGCTTCCTGAAGTTTGTCAACAACGAGTGGTTTGCATATCTCAAGAAACATTTTTGGATCTTTGATCCCACGTTTTGTTCATAATCACATACGTTTTCAATCTTCCCGTGAATGCCGACTGGACTTCTGATATTTCATCAAGTATTGTCTGTGACTCCTCTGGAGTACGTACCGGAACCAGATGAGGTGTTGAAGGTGATTCTGTTTCAGACAGAAGCTGTCTCTCTTCCATGGTAGGACTAATCGAATTCTCACTATTAATTGTACTAGTCGGTGTCTCACTAATAATCTTTTTCACACCTGTAGGAATCTTTTGCGGTCTAGTCGGTTTTCGGATCATCGCTTCAAGAGCTATATCGTTTGTATTTACCTTCGGTACTTGTTTGACTTCCCTTGGTCGTTTTGGGTATTTCTTTACCAGCATGTTGATGTCTGGAGTAGGTGCCGGCAGTCTTGGTGTCAGTCTCGTAATGGGTAATATTTCACTCCTGTATCGAGGACCTTCATGAAGTGCTGACAAACGGATATGACGTTTCGATTGTTTGTGACGGTTCCAGTTGGATGACTCTATTGGTGTTTCACAAATCCAACACATTTTACTTTTAGGAGCTGGTTTGATTTCCATCTTTTTCAGACGTTCGTTATATGTCATACCATGCTGGTTTTTGTCACATTTCTGAGATTTTTTGTGACGAGCCATGTTGGAAACCGCTATTTCCTTACTGCATTTTGGACATGTTTCCTTCTGGGGTTTTATTTGAGCACGTACATCGGTCGGACTAAGCACGTTGTATGTTGGACTCTCTGGGATATGTAGTGGTAAATGGTATACAGGACTATATGGTATATGCAGTGAATAGTCTGACTTATACGGAACTTCAAATGGTGGTGGACCAAGTATTGATATAATTTTCGATGAATCTGGGTGTATCCTTTTTACTGGTGGTTCATACTTTGGAGCGTCAGCTGTAAATGGACCAATTATAGTTCAAATTTTGGAATAGAAATCTGGAGTGTCTAACATAGACAAATCAAAATCAGCAATCGCGTCTTGTTCTTCAGGTCTGAGATTTGAATAGGACTCTGGCAACATAGACATATCAAAATCAGCAATCGCGTCTTGTTTTTCAGGTCTGAGATTTGAATAGGACTCTGGCAACATAGACATATCAAAATCAGCAATCACGTTCTGGAATTGATTGTCACTCACAGCATCAGTGTAGTTTTCCAACATAGACATATCAAAATCCGGAGTTTGTCTGTCTAACGTGGACATGCATTTCTTTGTTTTTTTATGGCGGGACATGGAGGAGTTCCTGACTTAAGAACCACACCTTGAACATACTTGTTTCATTGAAGGAGGTTTTTCATTGAATCCGTTGGAAAGAAGCATAAGCTGGTGGATTTGACGCTGACATACACTTCTTTGTTTTTTGGTGGCGGGATAGGTTAAATGCAGTAACCTCTGCTCCACAATTCGGACATTTCTTCACTTATGATCTTCGAAGACCATCCGTAGCATTGAGAAATGCTGTTTGCTTGCTATCAGGAGAAAATGCCATTATTACAGAGCTGGCTACTCTCTTATTGTATGGGCGATTGACGATGGAAAAGGATGAGGTATGGATGGATGAGAATAGGAAGAGGGTGGAATGAGTGGAAGGAGGGATGATAGCATTATTAATACATTTGACTCTGAAAGGAAGAGGAGTAGGAAGAAGGTGGGTGAGTGGGATGAGTAAGGTGCGATGTCTCGCGGGCGCGGCGGTGACTGGACAGTGACGAGGCGCGTACCGATTGTTTGTATACTTATAGAAACAACACGCGGTGTCACACGGCGCGGTGGTGGTGACGGTTTCAACAGTCGCGCGGCGCGGTGCTGACGAGGCGCGTGCCAATTGCTTGGCGGTGACGGTTCAGCAGTCGCGCGGGCGCGGTGCTGACGAGGCCGCGTGCCGATTGCTTGTATACTTACAGTAACAACGCGTGGTGTCTGCGCGGTGACGGGAAAGCGATGACATGCGTGGTGATTCGCGCGGCGCGGTTCTGAACACCCATACTCACACTCCTAGTCGCTCTCTAACAATTCTGTCCCAGATTCGGTCTCACACGGTTTGTCCCAGAACCGGTCTCGGGTGCGTTGTCCCAGGAACGGCCAAAGTATACTACTTTTAAATACAGTATCTTAGCATTAAAAGTGTCAAAAGACTTGAAGTCAATGATGTTGGAAACATCACTCGAAGACTTTGAAAAGTTAGGTGAAGCCAAACCTAACCTCTCTGTTGGACTAAAAAAATCCTTTTATAACGTTTAGGAAAAACAAACTCCTTTACCAAAATTCCTTCCTCCCAAAACTCTGGATTTGAGATTATATTGGCAGTCTCCTCACTCACACCTATTCTGAAAGACTTATAGTCATCAAACTTCGGTTTTAGTTCAACACAAGCAAACTTAGTCACATTATAGTCTTTGAGATATTGTTCCATAACTTCTTGTGTTACACTGACATCCAATCTAGACACAAACACCCACTTATCTTAACGCTGGCAACAGTTGGTTTTCTTTCACCAGTGGTTTTAGTACCCAATACAGCCTTCTTTTTTGAGGTGGCTGGGCAAGGCAATAGTTTTCTGAGACCTATTTAAGGCCACCTTTGACTTTCTTGACAAAACTTTTTGGAAATTGTCGTTGGTATCCCCATCGTCACTAGATTCAGTCTCAACTAGACCAGTTTCATCGCTTTGTCTGACAGATTTTAATGCTGCACCTGAATAGGTTATGTCATCTTGTACACTGTGAACATGATTGAGACTAGCTTCACTCACTGGTTTGGAAGGTAATTCCTTGGCCTTCTGTGGCTCAGTGTTCTGTTTCATTACCTCCAGCATAAATGATTTGTTTGTTGGAACTGTACTTTGGTGATTTGTTGAGTTGCAGTTTGGGAAAAACTGTGTACCATATAAATATTGACTAAATTTCTTGACACCACAAACAATTCTTAATGCTTCCTTATCTATTTGTGAATAGTTTTTCTCAGCGCTATTTAACACTCTACTTGCGAATGATATAGGTCTTTCTGTACCGTCGTATTGAATCTGACTCAAAACTGACGCAATGCCATATGGACTAGCATCACTGGCTACCACTAGTGGTAATGCAGGATCATAATGCGCTAAAACTCCAGCAGAGATTAACTTTTGCTTAATCTCTTGTAATGCATTCTTACATGCTAAATTAAATACAAAATCGGTATCCTTTCTTAACAACTGATACATTGGGGTTAAAATAGTGGATATCCTAGGAATGAAACGTGAATAATAATTAACAAGACCAAGGAAGGCTTTAAGCTGTGTCACATTTTGAGGTTCAGGTGCCTTGACAATTGCTTCAACCTTACTAGGTGCGGTATGCAACCCTTGTTTACTGATAACAAAACCTAAATATTCTAAACTGTCACAGAAAAAATTTACATTTGTTTCTTGCTCACTGTGAACCCATTGTCTTCAAGTCTTTAACACACTAGCCAAAGTCTATGCATGTGTTCCTCATTGTTTTTACCTGGTACTACTAGAATGTCATCTAAAAATACAGTTACCCCCGGGATACCTTGTAACGTTTGTTCTATTATTCTCTGGAAGATTCCCGGTGCTGAAACTGATACCAAAACATAGGCGATTGTAAGCATACAATCCTTAGTGTGTGCTAATTGTACAATACTTTTGACTAGCTACATCTAGTTTAAGCTGCTGATAAGCTGAAGATAAATCTATTTTAGAGAATTTTACTCCATTTTGTAAGCTGGCAAATATTTCTTCAATTTTCGGTAATAGGTGTCGGTCAAACGTCCAAGAAAGGATTTAAAGTTATTTTATAATCCCCACAAATTCTTATTTTCCCATTAGCCTTAATAATTGGTACAATGGGAGTCCCCCATTCACTGGTATCTACTGGTGAAATAAAGTTCTCTTGTTCTAGTCTAGTCAGCTCGGCTTCTACTTTTTCTTTAAGTGTAAAAGGTATTGTCCTAGGTTTAAAGTATTTTGGTACTACATTTTCTTTTAACTTTAATTTAACTGGTGCACCCTTGTAACATCCCAACTTATCCGTAAATACATTTGGAAACTCATTGTACAGTAATTCTACTTGTTGTTGACAACAGACGGATTGACAGATGTTTGTTTGTTTACCTCTACAGGTGTGTTGTGGCTTCCACTGACAGGCGCGCATGCGTCTGCCCGCACTGCCGCCTGCAGTTGGCACAACCCCCACCATGCGCGTGCGATCAGCTGACTGTACATTGTTTTACATTACTAGGCACTCTAACTGTTAAATCTAATGCTTGCATCCAATCACGCCCTAACAAGGGATTAGCCCTATTAGCTACGATGTATAAAGCTAATTGTTTCTCTTTACCTTTATGTTGTACATTGACCATAACTTTACCTAAAGGCTTGATCTTTTCATGTGTATATGAACTTAATACTAAGCTACTTGGATACATGTTTACATTTCCTAACTTAGTCTTACAATCTTTTTCTGACATAACTGAAACACAAGCTCCACTATCGACTTCAAATACAATTTCCTTACTTTCCACTAATAACTGTACCGTTATTGGCTCAATTTTATTAATCTTAGTTTCTATTTATTTAACTGTAAATAGATTGGAAATGTCTTACACCTCGTCATTGTCTTTATGTTTCCAGTGATTATCTGAACCTGACTCTGCTGATTCTTTACTTTCCTTTACATAGTGCTGCCTACCTTTATAAAACATATTGCTTTTTATTGCTGTAAAACTGTTTCCCTTTAGCTGAAGGCTCCTTACACCTATTTGTAAAAACATTTGGTTTGTTCTCATTAGGTTTTTTAACATAATTTTTCGATCTACAAACTCTTTCAAAGGTGTCCCTTCTTTTTACAATGATTACACGTGTAGTCACGAAACCGACATTGCGATGCTGTGTGTGATCCTCGCTTGCCGCAACAATAGCAGGTGATGTCTCCCAGCGCCTTCCCGCCGTCCGATGACCACCTCACTCCGCTGCTTGCCACTTGTGTCCTTTTCGGTATCGACCCGCTGCTCTGCATCCGGTGAATACGTCCTCCTGTAGTTGTCATCTGGGCCGCCCCCTTCTCAGCAAATTCCATTGCAGTAGCTAGTTGCACGGCTTTTTCATAAGTGAGGTTTTCCTCCCCGAGAAGTCTTTTCTGTATCTGTTGGTCTCGCAGACCCGCGACTAATCTGTCCCTTAAGTAGTCTGGCAATTTATCACCAAAATTCACAATACTTAGATAACTGTTTTAAATGCACAATATAATCGCTAACAGTTTCATGATCCAATTGATTCCGCCTACTAAATTTAAATCTTTCGGTGATAAAAGAAGGCTTGGGATGCAGATGATTAGCTATAGTGTCCAAAATTTCCTTGTACGACTTGTCAGACGGTTTGTCTGGTGTAATTAAGTCTCTTAGTAACGTATAGGTCCTTACACCCATAACTGTTAACAACGCGCTTAGTTTCTTTGAATTATTGATATCATTACAATCAATAAAAAGCTCAAATCTCTCTATATAAGACTGCCACGATTCTTCCGCACTATCAAAATAACCCATAGACCCGATAGTTGCCATTTTGTCTTCTTGAACACTACGTAATAATTGTTTAAAATGTCCCCGGTAAAAATAATCGTCTAACGGCATCAATTGAAACGATAAAAATATCAGCCTGTGCGCTGCTTACCCCAAGAATAGTTTATATCGATCGGCGTACCTTGCTACTCCCGACCGTTGGAATGTCCGGAATGTCCTTGCACATTCGCGGTTATTTGCACGTGTTCATTACGTTTGTTGCCCTTTCGCACTATATCACTGTAATTCACTGTTTCAATGTCCCGAATGTCCTTACACATTCGTTGTTACTTTTATCCTCGTCGCCACTGTAAGCGACGTTCCACTAAACAGCCATTTTATCCTCGTAGCCACTGTAATGTATGCGAGTCGACACTGTACTCTCTATGGGTCGGGAAGAATAATTAGACGATACATTTAGAGTAACGTTGCTCTAGGACCGCTCGTAAAGGAACGGACGGGACACGGAGGTTACATGACGGTGTCTGGTGGTGGACTCCGGGTGGACTGCTGGCTGGCCAGCTTGGACCGTTGGTTGTAGGGTAGTGGCGTGATGTGACGTTACAGGAGAGCAGCCTGAGTATGAGCATTCTTCATTCATATCAGACCACATCGTATGTTACATCGCCTGACAATACATACTGCCAACATCACTGGTGCAGACATTAAATATCACTATGGGTACATTACAACTTAGTACTTCTCACACTAAATACACTACAGTTACAACGTTTATTCAGAGGGATTTTATTACAGTTTAGAAGAATATAGATTTATAATAAAGCCTACATCCATTGAGGGTTTCATTATGAAAGTGCAATCAACTTAATGTTTATATTATATAAAAACTAAAAAATATATTTAGTTTTTACGTTTATACAGATATTTTGGCGTTAATAAGTCTATTATTTTTTAATTGGTTACGCTTCCTCACGTGATAAGTATTTGTAATATTATCCTTTTTTGGAAGTAACAAATATATAAATGCACGCGAACAGTTTAATGGTCTTTTAGCGACAGTTGTCGCCAAATCTTTAATAAATATGCGTTAGCTAAATTTGAATTTACCATACATAGGTAGGCCTGAGAAAGCCAATTTGAATAAAACACTTCTAATTAATACCGATATTTATAATTAATTTGCAACTTGAAAAACCTGATTTCCAGAAGCGTCTCACAATTCCATAGAAGATGTTTGCTGAGATAGATCCAGCCACTCACTCAAGTGGTGAAGCGGTGTATTTTCTGGATAGCTTATTGGAATGCGATTGACTCCAGTTATACATAAAAGAAGCTATATATGTATACCAATTACATGGTATACTTTAGATAAAAATAAAAAAATTAATAAATAAAATTTTATTTTAGAATTGTAAATGGATAGGGAATAAAAAATAGTAAATTTATATTGTAATCCAGCGGCAGGCACGGACGACGCGCTTGGAATCTGGTCTAGACCTAACTTGATGGCAGTGAATGCTAAACAATAGTCTACAGTGGACTCAATCTTTTGTTAGGCGGCGAAACCTGCGTTGGGAGTGATTCAAACAGGCCCTGCAGGAACAGGAGCGTAGTCGGTGCATGCCAAGAAAAACACGCTCTTGCTTCCATTCCGAGTTGAGAAGCGATAGAGTAAAGTCTTTAGTGCGAGTTTAAAAGTAGTGTCGGGCGTAGGATCCGTTGGTATAGATTATTTTAATACCGAACTCCAAGACCTTCACGACCAAAGAGCTAAGTACTTTTGGACTGAATTATTAAAAATTTTTTCTAAATTTGAAATTTAAAAAATTTAAGAAGTGAAAATTAATTTGAAATTGGAATTGAAATTTTGAAATTAACGATCAAATAATGTTGAGTGTGGACTAATATATATCTAAATTGTAAAGGAGTTATTTATTTAAAGTCAAAACGTAAAAATTTAATTGAAATTATAGGGATTCTAGTTTAAAATTAAGAGCTGCAGGTGCTGCTGCACCATATCCTGTAGGAAACTTGTTGAAAAATTCCTGTTGAGAACTGTTTAGATTTGTTTGAGGAATTTTATTTTAAAGAAGTTTATAATTTTTATTTTATTAGTTTTTGAGAAGAAGCCTATTTATTTTATTTCATTACAAAATTTATTCAAGATTATTATTTAATTTTTATATTTTATACACACGTATTTAGAGGACAGTGAGTCCATGTTAAATCGAAAGTGCCCTTGCCTAAGGAAGTAGTAATTTTAAACTATTGTGCAAAACATTTCATTGGTGGAATACAAGGTTAACAATTGAAGTTTGAATTGATTTAATAAAACCTGAATATTTCAAAAAAAGGTGCAGTTTTAATTTCCACCAGTATCTACTTAAATCTTTATGAGTTCGAGACTATTTAGGGTCATCATAATAAAAACAAAAATTTTGTATATTAACATTTAGTAAACAAGATAAGTGCGCGACTCTGCTTTATTTCTGGTGAACCTTAATAAAAATTGAACTTAGTGGTTGTTCATTAATAAGTGGCTTGGATACTGGAAATTTATAAAGTGTTTAATATTAAAACTTTTAAAATGGCACTTAAGGTGGACTTGTTAACCAAGGAGGAATTGGACTATGAAATTAGGTTAAGAGGTGTTGGAAGTGTCTCCTAGTCTTAAAGTGATAGATTTAAGGAAAAAGTTATCGGCAGTTAATAAGTCTTGATGTAAATAAGTAATTATTTGAACCTGAGTGGAAAGGTCGCTTTCAAGGAGGAATGGGATAAAATTAAGTTAGAAACCCAAGGTATTAGGAAGTTAGACTGGAGGAATCCATTGAACAGGGACTAACATTGGACATAGTTAGGTTGTGAAACAAAAATAAATCATTGGCAGCGCCGACTAACTAACTTAAGTAAATTGTTTAAAATCGAAGAAAAGGATATAGCTAAACATGTTGAAAACCGGAATAGTATATTAAAGTGAATTGTTGTTAAAAATAAAAAACCTAAAAATTGACAAGGAAACATCTGATAACTTGGTGCGTAAGTTATCTGATTCCAAATCTGGAAATAGAAGGTGAGCTGGAAGAGGCTAGTAAACCGGAAGTGAAAGATAAGTCTGGTCTAAATATGAGAGATTGAGGGTGTTTGTTTCGGGACGAGCCACATTTAAGTTATAATAAACTACCGAACCCCATTGAGCGTTTATTTGAAAAGAGTTAAAAATCTGCGATGGATTAAATGTTCAAGAATTATTAGAATTCTTTAAAATAATCTTGAAACTTAAAAAGGAAACTAGATGTACGGAAGAGGATATTATGGAGATTGCGATTTCACATAGTCAGGGAGCTCTTTTTGTCGAAACTATTAGAAATAAAACAGGACAATGTCACGGTCAAATTAATGCTTGAAATATTATTGAATTATTTCGTGCCATATCATCAGCGTGAAACTTTTGAAATTTGAAAAGGTGCACCGTCCCCAAAGATATAATGAAAGCTTATCCAACTACATTATAGACATTAAGGAATCAGTAGGAAGTTACTTTGTTGTAATATAAATGAAAGGGATGTTGTGGAATTAATTAAGTTGGGAATTAATCCTGAAAACAGAAAATAAACTAGTGTTTATGGGAAAATCCGAGCACATATTCCGAACTGGATGAGATGATGTGTATAAGGGCGAATAATGTAGGTTATGCTGACAACGGTGAGGAAAAAAAAACAGGGAATAATTTGAATGTGAATAGGAAGTATAATGTACCGGTTAACAGCATCAGGGCGAGGCAAAGAAACAATAACTTGTTATAAATGTAATAGACCTGGTCATTATGCTTATCAGTGCCGGGAGGTAAACAGGAAACCTGTTGTAAACCAGCGGAGACCCATTGTAAAACCACACTCCAGCTATTAAACCCCGAAAATGTAGCTCATAATGTACAGGAGTCAACAAACTAGTTAGTAGGGGAAAGTTCGAACAATGAGTTAAGGAAGGGCGAACTTTCCCGGTTACCTAAAATTGTGTCCAACAAAAATTCCACATGAATTATCTGCTAAATTAAATCATACTTGGCAAAAGAAAAATTTGGAAAATAATCAGTTCATTGCCCAGCTTAGAAATAGATTTTGGCAAGAATATATCATTAAATGGTATTATTAGATACTTGGTAGTAGTATAAATATAATAAGTGATAGACTGTATAAACTATTATTAGAGAAATAAGATTGTAAAGTGTTACCAGTTATCTAACCTGACATGTCATGAGTGCTGAAAATAAAAAAATGTCCGTTAATCGGCAGTGTAAATATATAAAAATAAAAATAGATATGTTCACCTGGAAAGTGGAATTTGTTATAGTGAAGGACTTAGCTCAAAAGGCAATTTTAGGAGCGAACTTTATAAAACATTCTGGTTTGTTAATAGACTTGAAAAAATAATTGTTGTCGATTTGACTTTAATATAGAAAAGTGTATAAAATTTGTGCAAAATATTACAGTAGCGTGTAATGAAACACCAATCACACTTATAAAATAGGATGCGAAGAGGCCAGTAATGAAATAATAAAAATTATAAAGGAATTTCCAACGGTATTTACCGACAAAAATTGGTAAAACTCTAGATTATGAGTATAAATTAAAAGTAAAAGATCATGAACCCGTAAAACTTAGACCATATCCATTGAATCCACCTAAACAATTAAAATAAAAAAAATTATTGACGAATTATTGGATCAGGACATTATTCAACCAAGTGTGAGTCAGTACTCGAGTCCAGCCTTTTTAGTAGGTAAGGAAGATGGAAAATCGGAAAGATTAGTAGTTAATTACAAGGAGTTGAACAAGAAGTTGGAAGGAGTGAGTTATCCTATAGGCGACATGCCACGAACTATATTACCATTTGAAGGGAAACAATTATTACTCAGTAATAGACTTAACCAAAAGTTTTTATCAAATAAGTTTAGCGAAGGAAAGCCAGGAGTTAACTACGTTCTCGGTACCTTTCGGAAGTTACAGCTTTAAACGAATTCCTTTTGGATTATTAATTGGAAGTGGGGTATTGTCGTCATATATGAATAAAATCTTAGGAGAATTGAGATTTATCTTGCACTCTCGCCTTTTTGGACGATATTATTGTGTATTCGAAGACATTGGAGGAACATTATTTGCATTTGAAAACAAGTGTTAGAGTGTGTTTAAAGAAAAATAATCTTACTGTGAATCCGGAGAAAGTAAAATTTTGTTATAATGAAATTAAAATTTCTGGTGGACATTTGGTTTCCAAAGACACTATAAGAATGGACCCTGACCGTACACGGACGTTATTAGAATCTCCGAGGCCCCGGGACAAGAAAGGTATTGCGAGATTCATAGGGATGACCTAGTTATTTCTCTAAATTTATTCCAAATTATGCGGAAATAGCTCATCCACTCAATGAAATGAGGAAGAAGTCGTCCAATATTTGTGTGGGACAAAAAATGTCAGGAATCGTTCGATAAACTGAAACGAGCGGTTACCCGTCCCCCCGTGTTAGGCATCCCTGACTTCAACAAGGAGTTCACAGTCCAATGCGACGCGAGTGATAAGGCCCTCGGTTCCTGTTTATTACAGGAAGCGGACAATGGACATTTAAAACCGGTGGCCTATTATTCGAGAAAATTTAACGAAAGTGAGGTGAAACTTACTACCTATCAAAAGGAAGCTTTGGCAGTTGTCTGTTCAATTAAATAAAATTCCGTAATTTCCTAGAAATGAGACCATTCAACTTAGTGACCGACAACTCAGCATTGGCTTGGGTATTGTCCCACTTTCGTAAGTTAGGAAAATTAGGGCGCTGGGTGGAGGTTTTTTATTGTCCTCCAT